>NC_050573.1:368887790-369049621 GCF_011100635.1 Trichosurus vulpecula
AGAGTATGTCTTTTTTTTTTTTAACTTGGATTCTCAGTGCTTACCAAAGCTCTGATGCATAGGTGACACACAAATACCGTTTGACTTGTCAATTGACCATATACCAGAATCTTTTCTTATTCTCTGAATCCTGGACAGGGAGAAGAGCTTCATTCTAGTTCCAGTGCTATCATTCACTAATTATGTGGCCTGTTCATAACTTTCAGGGACTTAGGTTCCTCGTATGTAGAGTAAAATTGGGGGACGGGATAGTGAATTGTATTGTTTCTCAAGTCCCTTCCAGCTTCCCTATTCTATAACTCAATTGTATGATTTGAATACTCAGAAATACTCCTTTGCCTAGAAATATTAACCCCTTTTTGGATGCTATGAGTGATTTTCCCCCTCTTATGGAACAGTTAAAGAAATTTTCAAACTTGAAAGTAGAATATTTAATATAATCAGTGACGACAATAATGATATTAATGATGTTCTCCATCTTCCCAACTAAGTGAGCCCTTTAAAAACAGAAATTGTGTCTTACACTTGGTTTTTTAAAAAAAAATTCCTAAGGTTTTAAAATAGTACTTTGCCCCTAGTATGTGCCCAGAAAATGTTCATTCATTGTAGTGTTGGTATTGGTGCCAGCATAACTGAGTCCCACCATTATAGATTCATTTGGGAGAGGGAGAACTTATCCTTGTGGATCTGGAATGATGGGAATGAGACTAGGATTTTGTTCCTGGAGTGTTGGAGAAGGATTAGAAATAGAGAGAAGACTAAGATGAATGTATGAAAGAAAGGAATCAGTTTTCTTTCTCAACAAGTTGGTGCCGCAAGTATGAGAACTCTGAAGAATGTTAGGACCTAGTGTCTAATTGCCTTCAAATTTAAAAGAATTAAAATTATTTCTTTGTATAAATCTCTTTTGTGAAAAACAAACAAATCTCCTTTATATAAGTTATGTCATTTATCCTATATAATTTAATCCTTACAACCACTCTGTGAAGGAAGTTTTATATCAGTCCCCATCTTTCCATTGGTGTGGGCACCTTCCTGATCCAGGCCCTCATTAACTCTCATCGAGACTATTGTGATAGGCTGCAATTGGTCTTCTTGCCTCCAGTCTCTCCCTTTCTTATTCATCTTCCTCTATTGCTTTCAAAGTGATATTCCTGAAGCACAAATCTGACCATGTTATTTCCCTGTCGACTGAACTCCCAAGACACATTGTGCCTCTAGGATCTAACATAAAATTTTCTGTCACTTGAAGCCCTTGACAATATGGGCCCAATCTGACTTTCTAGGCTTATCACTCATTACTTGTACAGAGTACAGAAAACAAAACAAAACGAAACCAAAAACGTACCTACTTGCAGTTCCTCAAACACAATACTCCGTTTCCCATTTCTATGTCTTTGCAATGTCTATTCTCCATGCCTGGAATCTCTCTTCTCAACCTGGTAGATTTACTAATTTCCTTCAAAAGTCTGCTCACATTTTATCATCTATGTGCAACCTTTCCTGATCACAGCTACTAGTACCAACACCCTCCCCACTGCTGTCTACTTACTTTGCATACATTTTAAATAATTGACCTACTATGTGGGGATACAAAAAGAAACAAAGACAATCGCTGCCCTCAGAGAGCTCACATTCTAATGGAGATGACAAGCAAATAAATATAGAGAAAATAAGTTATATACAGTATAATAAGAAATAACGAGAGAAAATTGGGTGGCTAGGTGGTGCAGTGGATAGAGCACCATGCTTGGAATCAGTAAGATCTGAGATCAAATATGACCTCAGATACTAGCTGTTACTTGGGCAAGTCACTTAACCCCTTTGCCTCAGTTCTTCATCTGTAAAATGGGTGCACACTTGAGAAGAAAATGGTAAGCCATTCCAGTATCATTGAGACTAAATA
Organism: Trichosurus vulpecula; assembly: GCF_011100635.1. Taxonomy (NCBI): domain Eukaryota; kingdom Metazoa; phylum Chordata; class Mammalia; order Diprotodontia; family Phalangeridae; genus Trichosurus; species Trichosurus vulpecula. The sequence continues at coordinate 368,889,697 of NC_050573.1, forward strand.
CAAACAGTAACAATAATAACAAAAGAGAGAGAGACAGAACTGGAATTAGAAGGGCTGGGGAAGACTTCCTGGAGAAGGTGGGATTTTATTTGGGACTATTTATATGTGTATCTGTTGTCTACCACAAAAGAATATAGTGTCCTTAAAGACAGAGATCATTTCATATTTACATCACCAGTGCCAGGGGGCAGGTAGGTGGTAAGGTGGATAGAGTGCCAGGCCTGGAGTCAGGAAGACTCAACTACCTGAATTCAAATCTGATCTCAGTCACTTAGTGGCAGTGTGACCCTGGGCAAGTGACCTAACCTGGCGTGCCTCAGTTTCCTTGTCTGTAAAATGACCCGGAGAAGGGAATGGCAAACCACTCTAGGATTTCTGCCAAGAAAACCCCAGATGGGGGTCAGGAAGGGTCAGACACAGCTGAAATGACTTAACAACAGCAACATCAGTGCCAAGCACACTAGATCACAGGATCATAGATTTGAGTTGGAAGTGACTTTAGAGCCCATTCAGCCCACCATTTTTATTTTACAGAGGAGGAGATAAGGAGATGGAGCCAGGTTTCGAATTCAGGTCTTCTGATTGTAAATCCAGGCCCTTTGATCTGTGTCACACTGCCTCCTGAATGAGTGGCTGATTCCAATTTTACAAATGAGGAAAATGAGGTTCCGAGCACCTATATGACTCTACCAATGACAATGTCACAGAGCTGGCCAGGTCATAACCAGATCTAGAATGGGTATCTTCTATTGTAACTCCAAGTTTAGGAGTTAAGAATGACATAGAGATTTTAATGCCCCATCTAAACATAGGCCCTCGTTAGTATTAGACTGGACAATGGACTCACAAGTCATTCACAGGGCAGGATAATATAAGAGATATTTTCCAGGAATATATGAGTTAAAATAGGTAGTCTGAAAGATAGTGATCCTACCCCCTATTGTGCAAATATGGTCAGATAGCAATCAAAATGCTTACCCTCTGTGAAATGGTTTAGGTAGAAATTATACATGTATATACATAAAATAATAACAGTACTCTGTTTCTCTTAGAGTTCATTAATAATTTGCCAATTGAATATCCCATCTGATATTGGAAGGCATTACTTCAGATGGAATGTGTGTTTTGATTTAAAAAACATGCGCATCCCCTGTTGTTCAATAATAATAGGGATGAATAACATCTGCTTTAGGTTTTCAAATGTAATTTATGGTGATAAGACTTTTAGACTAGGGAATGTATGATCCGATGGATGAAATTTGTAGTTGGAGCTCACATAATGATTGTGGCATGTTGTGCATTAAGTTATAATAATCTGGAAAACAATCAAAAAGATATTTAAAAAAAACTTGCCAACTACAAAACTGACTTGAAAAACTCCATTATATCAGGTACTGTGCTTTCTGTTTCCTGACTTTCCCTTGCAGTTTGGAAAATAGCATCAAGAAAAATATCATCGTGCAACCTAAATTAAATGAAATGCTCAGGGAAGTCATAGCATCAAAGAGTACTAGTGTTCAAAGGGACCTTAGAGGTCATTTGGCCAACTTTTCCTTGACGCATGCGTAGTAGTGAGAGCATGCATACTTATGTAGCTAAAAGTAGAGATAACATCATCACATATTTAAATAGAATTTTAAGGTCAAAAGGTGCTTGAAAGCGCCTGCTCTCATTGGATCCTCACAACCAACCTTGTGAACTAGGTCTTGCAAGGATTATTATCCCCAGCGAAGGGAGTACAGTGATTTGGTTGCTGAGGAGAAGTAGGGCAAAGGTTCTCAGCTTCCCTAGCTCTCTTCTATACTCAGGCCCTCTTGCTTGGATTTTTCATAGACCAGGTGCATGATGGACATTGAAAGGAATATTCCAACTACATAGTCATCCTGCTACTTTTCATAGTCACTGGTAATGTTCTGGGTTCTTTGCTACATTCTCAGTTAAGCTGGGATGTTCTGATGCTCTGTTAAATTCAGTTTAATTCAACAAGCATCTGTTATGTGCAAAGCCCTCTTCTAGGCACTGGAAAGCTAAAGACAAAAAACATAATTCAGCTATGCCTCTTAAGGAAATTATAGTCTCTTGGGAGAAAACCAATATGTATACTGAAAAATGATATTATGACTTCTCAATAAGTACACTGAAACAAGAAAACAACAGATATAGTGGCAAGCAAATAGAAAATATATACAAAGTAATTTTGGTATATGGAAGAGAATAGTATCAATGGGGTGAGAACACAGAATGGGGGAGGGGGAGAGATAGAGATGGGGAACAGAGTAGTGTTGGAAGTGGCACCTGGGAGGAACTAAAGAGTCTGAGAACTAGTTGTGAGGACAAAGGTCATTCCAGGCACAGGGGTCAGCTTGTGCAAAGTCACAGGTGTCAAAGATGAAAAGCCATGCACAAGGAAGAGCAAACAGACTAGTTTGGCTGGCATACACAGGTAAGACAGGGGAATAATGATGCAGAGTCAATCTGGAAAGAAAGGTTGAAACCAGGATTGTGAGGAATCTTCAATGCTAATCAGAATTTGTGTTTTACCTTTCAGAGACAATTGGGAGCCACTGGATCTTGTGGAATAGGGGAGTGACACAGTCACATATTTGATATATATAAAAGTCATCTATAATGATGTAAATTTTGGCTTTTTATGTGAGGAAAGTTTTTATTAAACAAAATAAGAGTTGTCTTAAAGTAGAATTAGCTGACTCAGAAGGTAGTTCTTCCAACAAAGGAAGTCAGTGCTGTTTCAGAGAGGATTCTTGGTCAGTTAAAATTGAACTGGTTGGTCTCCAAGGTTTCTTCTAGTTCTGGAATATTGTGATTCTTCTCAGAGTAATGTAGAACTTAGAATGATATTTCAGCATCAGTATATTTCAGTAGTTGATTTCCCTGTCCAGTGGAAAGCATATCATTCTGTCATCTATATAATTTATCTTTCAATATTGGGCAATTGAGGAATCTGATAGCACTGCCTCTTTAAGAAACAGGAGGGGATGTGGATGTTATATGCAAATCTGTTGTATTAAAGCTCTCCACCAGAGCACCTTTTATGGTCCTTGATTCCTCTGTGTCCTTCTAATCTGCATCTTGCTGTCTATTCTTCTATTGTTGCTCTGTCTGTTTCTGTGAGTATGATGACTCTGCTCTGTAGTTGGGGTTTTGAACTTTGGCTCTCGCCTCTGCCCATTTCTTAGCTTCTGTACCCATCTAATTTCCATTGTTTGGAATTGCACTTCCATTTGATTCCATTTAGAATTGCCCTTTGCCCTTCTTACCCCCTACTCGCTTCACCACAATCCACAGCCAACTATTTTTCCAGCATTGGCCACAACTTTTACCTTTTAGTGACAATTATTACTCAAGATGGACCTTTTGCTTAGTCTCCTGTTTCTCACTTGTAAAATATTAATTCCCAACTGTAGGTTGTAGTTCTTGTTCTTTTCCACTCCTGAAATTCCCTTCCCTTTCCATTGAATTATGCAAATTCTTCCCTTTCTTCAAGGTCAACCTGGAGCCCTCTTGTCTATCTAAGGCTTTTCCACATCAATACAACCTAGAGTGTTTTCTCTCTCTCTTCCAAACTCCAATTGCATATACTCATTGTACCATTCACTATGGTACTAAGTCACAGACCGCTCTGCATTGCTACTTAACCATTTCATATTCATATTTTGTCTTTCCAGCTAGTTCAGAGCACAGTACTATTATCCATAAGTGCTAAACAATGAATAAATATGATCTTGTTTCCTTGTACAAACAACCACACAAATGGTGTGCTTCTAAAGGACCTATTCATAACAATAGCTACTCTTCCCTGCCCGCTCATGATGTTGTCCTCTTCTGATATTTTGGGGTCTACCAGAGCCCCCGAAGGACCTTATTGTGATAAGGGATCCTTACTCCCATCAGCGATGGAGCTGGGAGAGACATTGTTGCTTGGGGCAGAGGAGAGGGAGGTAGAATGTAAGGGGTTTTCCCAATCTTTTGCCTCTAGAGCTATGGTGGAAAATGATAAGCTGTTACATATAGCAATTTGGGTCAATGGTTCTACAGGTTTTATAGTTCAGACACATTACAGGTGAACTAGGCTTTTCTAACTGGCTTAGGAAGCTGATCTTTTACAGTATCTGAGCTATAGTAGTCTGAGTTCAAAACAACTACCCATCCATAGGCTTGGGAATACCAAGGTTGCCCATATATGTCTGCTGTGATTAGGTCTTATGGGACAAAAAATAGGTTGTGCGTTAAAAAACCCCAAATAGGTTTCTTCTTTCACACCTAATACACCTACCTTCCAGGATTGTTGTGAGGATCAAAAATGAGATATTTGAAAAGCATGTAATATAGTGCTTAAAACACACTTAATACACACAGTAGTCACTTAATAAATGCTAGTTTCCTTTCTACCTATCTACCTTGCTACTGACCATGGCAGAGTAAGAGCATGAGAATAATTTGTTCCAATGGCCATGAGGCAGCTGAAGCAAGAGCTCTGGATCACTTAGAGCTTGGTCAGGCATCAAAGATGCCAAGGTCATCCACTGCATATTGGGCCATTGCCAGTAGTCTTGACTTTTGTATTGCCACAGAACTTAGATGACCCAGGAAGAAAGAGTGAACCTGAGTTCTGCTTTACTTAAGTCCAGTTCACACACAAGTCAAGACATCACCCGTGATGCCATTGGTTCTCTTCAAAAACAAAACACAAACAACAACAATAACAAATTTTCTTTTGGGTTGTAGCATATGGCATGTGGGACATTGGATAACTGCTATATCCTTTATTTACAAAGCCCCTTCTATATGTGAGGTACTATCTCTAAGTTAAAAAGATATATATATATATATATATATATATATATATATATATATATATATGTATATATATATACACACACACATATACACACATATGTGTATGCATATGTAGATATATACACATATATATGTGTATATATGGATATATATATATGGATATGTGTATGTATATGTGTATATGTACACACACATATATACACACATACACATTACTTTTTTAAAAAATCAGATCTGAGTCTTCACTGGCATCAGGAACTCTCTGGGGAGGAAACTCACTCCACCAAGGCAGAATATCAGCGTTGCGTTGCTGTACTTTTGTTCTTTGACAATCTTCTGGGGTTCTAAGAGACTAAGCCACTTAGCCAAGAGACCAAGTGGTATCAGAATTCACACTTGAACCCAGGCTGTCCTCACTCTCAGGCTAGCCCCTAGCTACTATACCAGTTCATTTCACATCACAAACCTACACAGACAGAATGAAGACTCTAAGAAATTGAAACATGGTGTGGGCCCTGATTGGCTTTTAGCTAAAGGAGGCTCCCAAGAAAAGGGGGCCAGATGTATGCAATTTTGTCTGTTAAGTCAGGCCCCACTTTCATTCCCCTGGAGGACAGGGACTCCAAACTTAGTTTTATTCCTGTCGATATTTGCTGTATGATCTTTAGAAAGTCACTTAACCTTTGCTTGCCTGCCTTTGCCCTTCTGCAAATTAATCTTGTAATACCCATTTCGAGGCAGTGATAGGGAGCTTTCGACATGTGTAATGAGGACTTTGAGATCCTCAGATGAAAGAGGCCTGGGATATACAAAAGCATTATCATTGTTGGATGTGCATTTTCTCCTGTGGTCTAACGGAGGAAAGGGATTAGGGGAGATTAATTGTGCATATGATCTGTCTAATCGGTTAAGGAGAGCTGAGAATGTCTGTGACCTTCAGGAGCATCAAATAAAATAAAACAGTGTGTGCAAATGCAGTTTCCCAAGTTTAGTTTATTGTTTTACATTTTATTGGAGGCCAAGCCAGGAGAGAAGTGAAAGGCCTTTGGAACACAACTTAGAAGCACAATGCCTGGAGACGAGCTCCCTTCCAGGGTGAATAATTATGGAAAGGGGGCTTGGGCATTTAGAAAGGGTCCTCTTTCCATTCCTTGTGCTTTGCAGGCCAGAACTAGCCCTATATTTTTCTACAGCTTAAGTGTCCTCTTCATAAAATGGAGTCAGTGCTCTATGGCTTTTTCCTTTTGTTTTCTTTTCTTCTCTTCTCTTTTCTTTTTTCTTGCTACCTCCTGCACTGCCTCGTTGCTTAAAAGACTGAAAAATAGTGGGTAAGTGCTTTGAATCTATTGGCAGAAAGGTGTTAGGCAAATACAAAGGATTTTCCTTGGGAGCACAAACCATGATTATTGTTAAAAAGGTCAATAAAGTTAGAAATTGTTAATCACACAGACTTTAAATTGCCCTGTGAGTCCTGCCCTTCAGCTTTAGAAGGCCTTTTTAAGTTCATCAACCAATCCTGAAGAGGAGAGTGATGGGCTTTCTTGGGCTTGGTGAATATTGCAAATGTAATTTAATTGCTTTTGCTTCTCCATCTAATAACCTTCCTGTCCTTTACCTTTTAATCACGCACCACTTATCCCTTTACATATATAGTTTTAAATTAGGTCATATTATGTCAACACAAGATTCAGCAGGGGGCCGAGGGACAGGGTGTGATAAGAGTGTTTGCCATTTATTTCATGTGTGTGTGCCGACTCGAACACTGCCCTCTTTGTCTGACTCATCTGCTTGTTACTCTTTTAATGCCTTAGGCAGTGTCTAGATATAGGCTTCTGAGCACTTGGCTTCCAGCTGTTTGGCACTGCTTTGCACTTAATATTCACATCTGTGACCCTCTTTCCTGTGTTTTATTGTAATCAGAACATTTTTGCATCTGTGAGTTATTCCTGATGTATAATGACTTTATATTTGTCTGTACTGTTTTTTTTTTTCATGCAGTACCTCAGTGGTCAGGAAATACAATGCATGCTTAAAGGGGCTAAGTTATAGGAAGAAGTGATAGAACATATAGGATTATAAGTAAAGTGAGGGAGGGCTAACTAACATCCTCTTGATTTAAACAGGCAGGCCATGGCCTTACTTTAAAGAGCACTTTCCTGGGTGAACATGGGTTCTTATAGGAAAAGTATGCTGACTTTGATGCATAATACATATACTCTTAGACTAGAAGTGTTCAAACAAAGGCTGGCTAAATGGTAGCAGCCAGGAGTCATGAAAAGTGTCATGGGTAGGGAAGGAGAGATTGGGTGAGGAACTGCACCATATGCCTTCTATGGTCCCTTCTAATGCTAAAATTTTATGCTAGGATGTCTTGTAAATGTATCCTGCCATTTTTGAGCTGTATCCATATACATGTATAACATATAACCAATACATAGAACTTAAAAGGCAGTGTTATAAATGGGCAGAGTCCTGGGTATAGAGTCAGAAAGACTTAGGTTTAAATTTTATTTCTGATACTTAGTAGGAGTGTGACTTAAGGCAAGATATAACTTCTCTGAGCCTCAGTTGTCTCATCTGTAAGATAAGGAAAATAATAATACTTTGTAGTAACCACGTCTCAAGGTTGCTATCAAATTCAAATAAAATCATATATGATGTGCTTTTCAAATTTTAGGTGCTATGTCGTTGTCAGTTATTAATGTATATGGCATTATTGTATTTTCATTCTGTCTTTATATGATTATCCTTTAAACACTTAAGAACCATTATCGTGTTCTCTATAAATCTTTTCATCAGACTAAGCATTTCCATTTTCTTCAACTAATTCTCATATGCTAATATTTCTTGCCCCTTCACATTTTGGTTATCTTCATTTGGATATGTTCCTGCTTGTCACTATCTTTACTAAAATATGGTACCTGGAACTAAATCTGGAGCTTCAGACTTAGGTGTACCTAGATAGGTGTACTGGGGTATTGCTGAGGCACAGCAGGGAAGGAGGAGGCTTTGTGTGCTGGTCTATGACTTAGGAAAGCAATACACAGTCAGACTGCCACTTTCTTCATTTTGGACACTCTGCTTCTATAAATGAAGCTAGCCTCTCCTTCCACCATTATCTATTCTTTCCCTTTTTAATACCAAATGATACTTTTTGTGGGCTTGCAAGATATTAGAGCTAGAAGAGATATTAGAAATGTTATAGTCCAAAATCCTCTTTTTTCCAAGTAAGACATGGAGGCCCAGAGAGATTATGTGAATTGTCAAAGATCACACAGAATTATTCATTGATATTGTACTTGTAGTTAATCTACCTTTACCTTTATTCTTCTATTTGAATCATTGTCTGACCATGCTTTCACTTTTCTATCTTTGTACAGTTTTTTAAAAATCTCTAGTGAAAAACTTATCCTTAGTAAATTTTATCTTATTGGATTTGGTCCTTCATTCTAGCCTATTAATACATTTTAGACCCCCATTTCTCATACAAAGTGTTCTACCTTTGTGTCATTCACCAATTGTTTAAGCTTGCCATCTATGCCTTAAACCAAGTCACTGATAAAAACATTGAATAGCACAAAGCCAAGAGCATATCCCTAGGGCACTCAACTAGAGACCTCCCTGGAGTTTGACATAGATTCATTAAGCTCACTTTGGGGATCTAGTTTTGTTAAGCACCCCTAAGCCCAGTAAGACCCTAAACATAATGGAAAATGCCTTCATTAGACCAATATCTTCTGGGACAGGACAAACTTGATAATAGAGCCCTTGCCATCTAAGGGTTAGAAGGAAGACAGTTGGAAGGATGGGAAAATCCTCTGCAGAAGGATAATATTTCAGTTTCTGTCATTAATGTAGATATTTGTACCAGGTTATTACAGAACAACTGCCTCTTCCTTTTGGTCTTTCTGACATGTGGATACCATGTCTTTATTTCATTTCTTAATGTTACTGATTCATTTCAGGACAAATCAATAATTGTCCCATTCTGTATGCTACAGTCATGAAACTGACTACAATGGCCTCAGTGGAACTCTCAATTAGTTCAGCTGCAAACATCTATAGGGATGAAATACGTATTAATAAACATTAAATAAAAAGATGAATTGGCAAGCACTCAACCCTCTTGATTCATTCCAGCAATAAAGTCTCTATGTGGGTACATGTATATGTTTACATTTTAGAGCACATGAATCAAAATGAATCAGAGCTCTCTTAATTTATCTTGTTTCCTAATATTTATTAATACACATGTATACTAATAAATTTTTAGTATATAAACTCATAAATTTTTAACGTATATTTGTACAAAGGGGGAGGAAGAGAGCAAATAGTACAAATCAAAAAGGGTTCCATGAGAAATATAGCTCTGTCTAATTCGCTATGTATGGTTTGCGTTTCCAGTATAAAGACCTTGAAGAGTTCCATTTCTTTTCAGATCCTTTTATCCTTCCATTTCTGTTTTGCTTCTTTTGGGAAAAATTTTGATTGATCAATCAATCCATCAGCATTTATTAATTACCTACTATGAATGAGATACCACTTTCACTGTATTCAGCCTGCAGAGGTAAAAGCTGACCCTAAACTATGCTTGGCATCATCCATGATAATTGCTCATATATCCTAGTTCCATTGTCAATCTCCTCTACTCTTTGAGATTGAAGGCAATGGGACTTTAAGAAGTATGAATCTTAGCATATTCGAGCAGAAAGAAACTTTAGAGATTATATTAGAAGGCTCAGGAAGTCATCCTAGTCCCAGTTGTTGTGACGGCTCAGATGATAGATCTGGCATAAGCAACGGGAGTTATCAAAGAACAAGTTTACCTAGCTTATTAGGATAAGGTTACTCAATACAGAAGAAGGATATTTGTTAATCATTCTAACTCTGATTCAGTTCTAGTCCATCTGACCACCTTGTCTCTCTTCTCCATCGCAGAGACAACCTCAGAGTGATGGCAAATGCAGCCTTCCTAGAGTGAGGAATCCTCCAGGTCTGAAAAGTCCTACTGCTCCCTGCACAGGACAATGTTATATAGAGGAGGGAAGAGGGATGTCAAAAGATCACCAGTGCAAAGCTTGCCATTACGAATGAAACAAATAAACCCTTCTGCTCTAGCTGCCTACACAAAAGAGGGCTACTATGCCTCAGAAATCTCCACTCCCAGTGGCTTGTAATCCTTCTTAGTTGCCCCATAGGTTAAGAACTTTCCTTTTGAAATTATATCCCCCCAGAGTCTAGGAACAACCATCCCAAAGTCTTCATTGTTTCCCAGGACAAGCTTCCTCTCTTGTAATGGCATGTCTGGCCATCAACTACTACAGAAGTCAGAAGATACTCAGTCCCATCCCTTCATTTTCCAGAAGAGAATACTGAGATTCAGAAGAGGGATATAGTGGTATAGTGACTTGCCTAAGCTCACACAGCTAGTTAGTGGCAAAACAAGTACTGAAACTGGAGTCTTTTCAGTCAAGCTCCTGATACTTTGCTGTGGTACCATAACCCTACAGTTTTCTCTGTCAATTGATTACAATATCATGTTTAGCAAGCAAATGGTATTAATAATTTTATTATACTAAAATGGATCTTAAAAAATAGAGACCAGTTAGTAAAATAGATGGTTTAAGAGTTAGGAAGCTCTGGGTTCAAATCCCTTTTTGGGCAGTAATGGCTCTGTGACCATTTTTAAATAAACCAATTAACCTAAGGCAGCTCTCTAAGAATAAACTGCAAAACATTTCTAATGAACATTGCTCGAAGTTGTCATAGTACGAGTACACTATCCCAAGAAAAATCTCAGGTTGGGTCAAAGATTTGAGAGAGAGAGAGAGAGAGAGAGAGAGAGAAGGAACTACCTTTAGGGGTCAATCCGTGCTTTCGCAGTTCCACGAGTATCCTGGCGTATAAAAATACACACAGTAATCTCAATTTTGCTTTTATTTTTCATCATGAAAATGATCATAATCACAGGTGTTCTCTTAACTGAACAATGTTATTGTGACTTCCATAGCTTGTCTGTTACATTGCTGTTCAGAGCTCTGAATAGGGTTATGCACATAGTAGGTTCATGCGACCTTCGAGTGTCAGAGTTGGAAGAGGTAAATATTTTTCCCTCTTTACAAATAAGGAAACAGATAGATTAAAAGGGATATCACTCAGGTAGCTGGGGAAAGATTCAAAAACAGCATCTCTGATTCCTAATTCAGTACTCCTGCCACTAATACCAATTAATAACTATATATTGTTGTTGGAGTCAATGAATTTCATCATACACATTGTACACATTTTTCTCAGTCTTCCACAGTTTTTCATTTGAAAATGGATATATTTGTGTATTAGCCTGGATTTATGATGGTTAAATACTGTTCCTGAGTGTGACTGAATTGTATCAGACAATTGGAGCACTTTTAGATTTATAATTATGGCACCTCTGCTAGTGGTCCTCTCTATTTCCCTGTGGCAAGGATGACCACAACTAAGATGGTGTTTCAGTAGGTAGTACTCAGTTCTATCCTTATACATAGGTAGAATTCCTAGTCACCTAACAGCACATGCTCAGAGGCCTTCTAAAATGTCCTGCTAACTAAAAATATCCCCTATTATCCTACTTCATTACTTAGCCTAAGCTGCTCATTATTCGTATGAAGACTATAGTTCAGAAACAAATATTATTAAATAAGAGTAACACCTTAAACCATTAACCACCATTAGCAATTTAGTTAAATTATTTTCTTGATTCACAAGAGAACACCTAGGGAATGGAACACAGGGTAGGAATTCTTAATTGGAGTAAAGCAAAGGGGAGGGTAGAGAAAAATGGACAGTGTGAGGGACTCTTCCAAGGGCACTGAGAACCTAAGAGACAGTGCATTGAAAGAGTAATGGCAAATCACACAGATGGCAGGGGGATTGTTTGTGAGTGATATGAGCCTTAATAATGATCTTGACAACATTATATTTCAGTACTAAATATTGAGTGTATGAATCTATGTAGTCATGCATATATCATGAGTCAATAATGTCTTTTAAATAGAATAAATATTGTAAGATATTGGAATTCAAAGAAAAGAACATGGGATTTGGAGTCACAATACAATTTGAATCTCACTATGAGAGGTACTGAATTGGGGCTACCAAAGTAGTCTTCTGATCACCAGTACCAAGATCTTTGATCTTAGCTGTGTGGATATGTTTATTTCTGTTTGTCTATGTCTTATTCTATACCTAGCTATTATGTATGTGTGTATAGAAATATATGTGTATATATTTGTATGTATACACAAACATATACAAATATGTTTATATATAAGCATGCTTAAATACACATATGTGAGATATACATACACATATACATACACACCCCTATATATATATATATGTATATGTATATACTTTACCTTTTAGATACACTAGTATTGTGACCCACTGCATGCCATTTAAACTTCAGTGATTCTGGTGACTGTACTGAGGAACAGTTTATCTGAATTAATGGAGGCAGTTGTCATAGGAGGAGTTTCTTATAGAATAAACTCACACATCTGGATAATAGTGAATACTTAGATATTGGGATAGACTGCCACAAACATTAAGATATAGAATTCTTAGAGGACATACACACATTTAAGAAGTTCTGGTTTGGACTTTCATTGACAAGTAGGAATGATTGAAGATAATGTAGAAGAAAGATTTCAGATGAAGTAGTCAAAAGGTGTTTTTCATTGATAATAGAAAAAGAAAGATGGCAAAGACTTTTTAAAAAAAATAAAATGCTTGATCCTTTTTTATGGACATTAACCCAAGTTTTGGTCTTTAGACTCAGTATATACACACATATGTGATCTTGAAATATACAACTCTGGACTCTTAATAGTCACCTACCAATGTTTTTACCTTCCCCTCTCTCCCAATAGCTCAACTCATCATCTTCTCTTCTTTTTATTGGGTCATGGTTCTTATAGTCTAATGAACCAAGGGATGCCATTTTCCCTTTATGACACCAACATCTAAAGCTATTGCCTATTTAAGGCTCTGTATAGCTACCATTAGGATAGGGCTTCATGGGCCAAATGGCTTTATATTGCTTAGAATAACCTTGACTTACCTGTTAACCACCTTCAATAGGACAGCCAGCCAGCCCTTGTTGGCTTCCCTGTGGTCATCAGAGCTTAATGCTTTGCTAATGATAGACCTGTCTCATTCCTAGTGAGTTAATGGCCTCACTCCAGGGGACAATGCCACATCTTGGCTGAAACACAGGCTTCCTTAGTTTAAACTATTAATCAGATCCCTGTGGCTTATAATAGACTACCCCCTCCTAACGCCATTTCTGGAGTCTGACAAAGAAGACAGGTTGATAAGTATTATTATAGAATCACAAATCTGGAAGCATCTTCAAAAGGTCATTTGATCCATCCCCCCATCTCATGAAAGAGCTGTATATAATCCATTCCACAACCAACAACCATTTGTTAGTTCTGTGTTGCAGCTGGTTTTTCAATTTCCTATATAGTCTTTTGGCTAATCTTTGTTGGTTTCTATTCACCAAAACCTGGGAAGTTGGATAAAAGAGGGCATATAAGGAGAGAGAATAAGTAATGACATAGTTATTAGTTCTAAAAGGAATACAGAGTAGACTCCTCTGCTCCCCTGCACCCCTGCACCAGAAGCTGAGGGTGGGAAGTAGGACATGTCTTACCTGTGAAGCGCCATGACATTCTATTGTTGCGCTCGACCATTCCCCTCACCTGGGAATGAAAAAATAAACTGTTAGAACTGGAAAGGTTTATGGCCACTCCATTTTATTGGTGGGGAAACTGAGGCCAAGAGATGTGACATGACTAGATCATGGTCATTATTAGAGAACTGCAGCCGGAGGTCTTAAGGGCAAAAAGAAGGCATAAAAGCCTCAAAATACGAAACCTCATTTTGGAGAGCCAAAAGCTGGGAGGGACGTTGATTAAAGTTGATACAATGAAGAAGGGCAAAAATTGAGACATAGTTCTACTTCACAGAGCTAGAAGAAAACACATGGAATCGTGACCCCAAGAAGCAATTCAAGCTAAAACCATAAATGGATTTGAAGAAAATTTAGACAATTCATGGAAGATAGCAAAATGATTTTTTAAAGGAGTGTTCAGTGTGTCTGCTGACATTCAGAACATGTGAGGGTAACGTAGGTTTAGAACTAGATGAGATCTTAGAGATGATTTAGTCTTACCTCCTCATTTTATAAGCTAAGGCCCAGAAAAGAGAAATAACTCCAAAGTCATAGGTAGCAGAGCTAAGATTCAAACTCAAGTGCTTCAGCTTTTAATCCAGTGACCTTGCCACCAGCTACACTTGTAAGACAGAGACTCCCAGGCCTTGCCTGAGTAGAGACTTGGAAGGATATTCAGGGCCAAGGAAACCATAAATTTGATCTGAATGTAGGATTTCTTATGTGCTCATGGATAAGTCAAAAATGGACTATGTACACCCATAGTTTATACATTTCTATCAAGATCACTAGAAAAATTTATTGCACAGTTTTTTCTCTAACCTGATGTTCTTCTCCTCCTCAAAATGATGAGGTAGAATTTGAATTGATGCCTATACTCTTTCCCTGTTCCCCTAAACATCTGAAAAGGGGGCTTCTCATTTAATTGATTTTTTTGTCATGAGCGAACTGAGATTCTTATGAAGAACTAGATTGAGAGGGCTGCAGGACCAGGAAGAACCAGGGTCAATTGTTACCTTTGACACATACTAGCTGTGTGATTGATGCTTGGCAAGTCTCTACTCCTCAGGGTTCTAGACAACTCTTTAAGACTATAAGTTGCCCAGAAGGTACTAACCTGTATTGATAGAAGGAGTTTCCTCATTTGGGACTTCCTTATATCAATGAAGTCATAGGTCAAGTCACTTTTGCTGTGAAGGGATGAAGACTAACTAGAAAGGAGAGTATTAAGGATAAAGCAAAATCAGGTATACATGGTTTAATCAAAAGCTTTAATAAATTGAAAGTCATCAAAGGAAGAGAGTATCTCTTTTTTCAAAGGCAAGAAAACCCAGTGGAAGAAGAAGGTAGATAACAACAGCATGCATGTATATAGAGTTTCATGGCTTAAAATGATTTTGTTTGGTGATTTCATTCATGTCTTACTCTTTGAAACCACATTTGGGGTTTCTTGGCAAAATACTGGAGTGGTTTGCCATTTCCTTCTCCAGGTAATTTTATAGATGAGGAAACTGAGGCAAACAGGGTTAGGTGACTTGCCCAGGGTCACACAGTTAGTAACTTTCTAAGGCTGGATTTGAACTTGAGTCTTCCTTATTCTAGGCCTGATGCTCTATCCACTGTACCACCTAGCTGCCCTGGTTTAGAAAATACTACATGATTATCTTTTAAGTATATCCTTACAACCCTGGAATGTATAACTCATATCCTCATTTTATAGAAAGGGAAGCTAAGGATCCAACTGATGATATGATTTACCCAAGGTCACTCAGGTGATTGGCAGCAGAGTGAAGATGGACTTCCTGTGTCTTCCAACTCAAGGATGGTAGTGTTTCCAGTATACCACACTGTCCTATCTGCCATGGTCCTGGTGTAAACTCTCTAAATACTTTTAGGAAGAGAGGTTCATGACTGTCTTCCTTATCTTTTTTAAGTTTGGTAAAATAAGAAGCCAGTCAGGTTCTATCCCAAAGCAGAAATCCTGTTAGGAAGATGTTCAGAACACACCATAACTTATATCAGTGGATCCCTAGAGAGACTTCAAAGCATGACTAAAATATAGAAATGAGAGAAGAATCCTTAATACTAGTAATTGGGGCACCATAGAAAATGACAATGCTTTGTATGATGCTTCTTGTACTCAGCAAGCACCCAGTGAATATTTTTTGAATGAGTGAATAAATTCATTATGGCACAGTAGGATAAGCCTGGATCTGCAAACATGTACATGGGTTCAAATACCGGCTCTGCAACTTACTCACCATGACCTCAAGTAATTAATATACTTGTCTGAGCCTCAGTTTCACCATCTGTAACAACGATAACAATTAATAATATCATTTGTTGTGCTTTAAGGTTTAAAGCTCTTTATATTTGATATACTATAGATTATAATCTGCATAAAAATGTTTATCTACTATGTATTTGATCTAACATTTAAAAGTGAGGGACTAGAAGACCTCTGAGTTCTTTCCTAGCTCCTAATATCTGATGCTATTGATGATGGACTGAATTACTGTTCAGTATGTATGAAATTGAACCACAGGAATCTAGGGCTAAAGGAGGGAATTTTTAGATCTGAAAGAAGATGAGCTACTCACTCTGCATTTTCTTTATCCGAAAATCAAATGAAGGAACTGTGCTTTCCACTACTGTTGTTATGATATCTCTACTAGCATAGATTTCATTAAAAAAGTAATATGTAGCAGGGTAGGTATTTTGGCAAGAAAGTCTCATTTGAACTTGAATTGTAGAAATGAAATAATCCACTGGAGGGTGAGAAAAAGAGCATCGTTAACCGAGTGCCTCCTCATTCTTTTTTTTTTTCTCTTAGATTCCAGAACATCGAATTGCTTATCATTATTATTATTATTTTTCATCTACTGTATACTTATCAAAGTAAGTTTCTTTGTCACAGCTGGAACAATCAAGATTCCTTTTGTTGCTTATAATAAATAAATACTCAATTGTGAGAATGTCCTCAGGGAAAGTTCATTAAAAAAGAAATGAAAACACTGAGAAATAAATGGTTATTGTGATTGCACTTGTTTTGATATAATATGCAAAATGTAATTTGGTTCTGCGATGTTTGGAATACATGAAGAAAGTAGGAGATGGAAAACTGAAAAAAGATGTTGCATTTTTTATGTTATTTCAATTATCATTTGGATTCTCAGGGTGGGAGGGTTTCCATTCAAAACTCTATTTTGGTGTAAATGTGTATGTAGCTAACAGGGAAAAAAGTGCAAAGTACATCAATAGGAATATTAATTGGTAAATAGATCAAATTGGGCACATCTTGAGCATTTCTTGGCAGATGCTTGTTCAGATTTACTGGTTGGAAGTTTGGCTTTATCTATTTATTTATTTAGTTTTCTTTGTTTTGTTTAATATCTCCATTAGCAGCTGTACCGCAGCCTCTCAGGCTCGTCTGTTTCCTTCTTGTTCTGCCTTTATGACAACCAACAATTAACCAGCCAGAGAACATTCTAATAGAGATGTGAATGGCAGCAGGAAACTGCATTTTATCATAAAACTATTTTCTAGGTAAAACGACCCATTTCAGGGATTCAGGTTTGGTACAAGGAAATAACCTTTGTCCCTTTGCTTCCAATTCAGTTTGTCTGGGCTCTTCATTCATCACCCCTTTTCCCCCTATCATCCTTCCAGATTGGTTTTGCTTAGTGGCCTGCTGGCCCAAAAACATTTGAATGGAATGGGAAGGAAGAAATAAGCAGAGAAAATAATTGAAGGGAAATATAGCGTGAGAAGTAGTTAGAGAAGCAAGGGAAAAGATAGAACAATAGAGGAGAGAAGAGTTTAAAGACAGGAATAGCAGTCACATGGAGAGGCCAGAGGCTGAAGAATAGATAGACATGGACAGAAATACAAGAAAGGAGTCAATTCCATTGCAGGTACTACTATCTTAAATCCTTGCCAAAACTCAAGGCAAGAATTGAGCAACTCAATGTTTTACTTTCCACAGTCAGTTGTCACATTCTGGCACTTCTATATCCATTTTATTACTCAAATCTCCTGATTCATCTCTCTTCCCAAATGTCCAGTACAATACGATATGGGCCTTAAGTAAATATTTGTTGACAAGATGATACTACAGCATGCCCAATCAAAATCAAAAGAAGTCAGAACTGCTCAGTAAGAGTGAAATGGAGGGGTACAGTTATGTAATTATTTAGTGACCTTGGGGCAATTTAAGCCAGCAGTTCCAAATCATTTTCATTCCTAAGTACATCTGGAGATTTGTAAATCTTCTAAGGTGTACATGAGGGGTGGACAACATCGTAGTCCATAAAATACACACACACACACACACACACACACACACACACACAAACACACACAATATGAACCTTAAGAAAAAGAATAAAATGAAAGAAAAAAGGAGGTCAAAGAGATGGTCAGAATATATCTGACACCTGTGCCATTCTCCTCAGAAATCCTGCCTTCAAAGAGCTCAAAATCTAGTTGGAGAAACAGCAATGACACAAAGCGAAGAGTAGGCATGATGGGAATATTAGCTTATTTTAATATTTTAGGGATCTGTGATTTGGTCAGTTTCAACCACCACTCTGTTGGTCATGGATCATAATCTTTCTGAGACATAGTAGATGGTGGTTTCTGAGAGTTGTAGTCATCTTTCACTTGACGTAGACATGAACGTTTCCAAAATTACCTATGATGGTTCTTGGATAACAAACATACAGTTTATATGCAAAGTCCCTCCAGCTTAGTGGGACACGACAGAACTGATTCTTTGAGGGCATGGACTTGAAGCACTTCAGATCACTTCCAATCTGCAATGAAGCATTAGAGTAGTACTATTATGGAAGATGAGACACTATAAAAATACAACATTGCCATAAAGGATATTTTTACAAAATTCAATGAAAGGAGACATCAATGATGAGTCCAGGGAAAGGTTTATGGAAGCTGTAGACTCAAGGTAAGTCTTGAAGGTTTTATCCAACACAGACAGATAAAGGTGCAAGGAAATGGCATTTTAGCCAGGGAAAAGGAATATGAAACATATAGAGACAGCAAGAAGAATGACATGTTCTAGGGGCAGAAAGGTCACCAACCTGACTAGATTGGGGAATAGATTTTGACGAGTTGTAGGAGGTAAGGCTGAAGAGGCAGGGTGAGCACCATGAGGTCATAGAAATAGTTCTGTATTTGGAGCCAAAAGACCTGAATTCTACTTTCAACTCTATCATTTATTAGCTGTGTAACCTTGGGAGATCACTTTACTCCTTTGAGCTTCTAGTTCCTTATCTCCAAAATGGGCATAATGAAAATACTTGAGGTTGCTCATTGGTTGGTTGTCCTTTGTTCTTGAAGGGGACCATAATCACATCACTATGTTGGAGTCAAGGTACTGTGTGTCCACTTGTGGTAAATCAGACCAATATGAAATCAGAAGGCTCTACTATAGGTCAGGCCCAAATGGTCTACACAAACATTTGGAGTGGAGATGTCTCTAAATTCACACATCTCATGTTTCTTTTGAGGTACAGAAATTCTGCTTTATTCATAGAGCATAGCACCTTCCTTGATGTAGGCACACCATGCTGGGTGAATGGGATATTGGTGGTGCAATTGTAAGGAAAGATGAGAGTTGGAGGGCTGGTTTCAGAAGAAAGAGGACATGTATATTTTAGAAATTTTGAGTTTAAGGTGGTGATGGAACACATGTAAAGATATCTGATGGGAAATAGGAGATATGATACTCAGATTTGGTTTATGCATCAGGGCTGGATTTGAAAGTTATTGGCATACAGATGACATTGAAGCCTTGAGAATAGGTGAAATATCTAAGGGAAGTAGTAATAACATTATGTATACATACATATATACATACACATATACATATGTTTATATATGCTATATATGCAAATATACGTGTATATGTGTATATATGAGAGGACAGGGAGGGAGAGAGAGACAAAAAGAAAGAGAGGGAGAGAGGAATAGAGAAGGGAAGAGAGACAGAGATAGGGAAGGATAGGAGGAAAAAGAGAGGGAGAAAGGGAGACAGAAGGGGTAAGGAGGGGAAGAGACATATATATAGAGAGAGGAGAGGATATGAGAGAAGAGGAGAGGAAAGGAGGAGAGGAAGGAGAGAACTAGGGAGGGAGATCTTCCTAGACAGCCCCTGTAACCCCCTCAGATAGAGGTGATTCCTACCTCCCCAAAGTTCTCACACTTCTCTTTCACTTTTCCTAGGCACTAATCTCATTCTAATTAATATTAGAATTAGGGAGGTAGATGTCATCCCCTAAAATAGAACATGTACTACATGTACTTGATATCAAAGGCCGTGTTTTATCTTTTTGCTTCCAGTTCCTAGGCCAGTGCACTATCCTTAATAGATAATTAACAAATTCTTGTTTAATTAAATTGATTTGAAAATATTAATCAGTTTACGATTCTGTATTGGTTGCTGTACTCTTTCTGAACTAATGTATCCAAACTAATGTACTTTCTTAGTCTGAGACACTCATCAGTCTAGTAAAATACCTTTTAAAAATGGAGCCTATTTTATAGGAGTTTGGGGGGAAAAAGAGATTCCAAATAATTGCAGCTAGTTCTACTTTATTACTGTTCCTGAACATATAACATCTCAGATCCTTTAAAGCTACAGTGGAAGAAAGTATTGGCAATCAAATCAAATATTAATAATGAGCAACCAAAAAAGGTGATGGTAGCACTTGATTTAATAAGCCCATGATTTTGAGGCTGCAAAATGAATGAAATAACTGCAGGAGCCCTTGCTCTTTTCAGAGATGGAGGAAAAAAAAACGATAGAACATCTCAGAAATATGCTCAGTGTGGGGGACGGTGGTTACAAAATGAGAATTGCCTCAGTTATCCAAAGTTTCAGACAGCTTACTCTCTTTCAAATCAATTGTCAATAGCGTTTCCTTGAAAAAAAAGTGAAAAAAAGAAAATTTTCTTTCACATATGAATGTCTAATATATTGCTTAAGTGGGTCCTGTTCACTTTGGTCTGCATTAATAAGGCACATCAATTGAAAAGAAACCTCACTGTGTAGTAATAGACAACACAGAAAAATAAAAATGCCTCAAGGTTTTCTTCCTTGCTATATTTGGCTCTCTGGGCTAAGTCGATTTGAGTTGGGGCTTATTATAATAAGCCAGAAAGTCACTATGAACTAATTATTTTCAGTTCATTTATGTGATTAATGGTGAAAACTTGGAAAACTTTTACATGTCTTGAGTTGGTAATAATTAATCATTTTTGAGGAGAGGAAAAACATTCAAGGTGCCCATGGCTCTTCCTCTATAGTTGTACAGACGTGAGAACATATGTCTGGCAACATCTAACTTGGAATATGAGCCCTCGTCACCAATCTGGTCTCTCCCATCCCTCTCTCTTGGACACCTAAATCTCATCTAGGGGTGCTTTATGGTACAGGAATGTCTAGGCAGGACTTAATTTGATATGAGAACTCATTCATTACAGTCCAACCATTTGTTTCCATCCCTTTTCAAATTTGTTCAGTCTATCTGAAGAAAGCTGTATTTCTCTGAATTCTACATTCCTAGAAAGGTCTTCGTTTTGGAAAAGAACCCAAAGAGTTTGACCTTCTGACTCTTTTTAATTTGTGATGAGTAAGGAATTTGAAAGCCTTACTCTCTGACAAGGGATGGATGGTTCCTTTGGAAATTGAACGGGTGATCTCAGCACAGTTTAACTTGGAGGACTGTCAGCAGATTCTCAAGTTCCTATCAAATGGCCTTAGTTAACCCCATTACATAAGTCTTCTTAAGCCAAATATAAAGGCTTTACCTGACTGACCATTCTGCAAAGGGGATAAAACTTCAGATTGAAATCACAGAATTTTAGAATTGGAGGTCAGCTTAGATGTCACCACATCCAATCCTCCATCCCATGTAAAACTCCCTTCTACAATATCCCTAGCGGCGGGTCATCTTGTCACTACATGAGCCCTTCCAACACTATCATACAAAGGATTGTCATTATATTTGAATGGTTGTTGTTGTTCAGTGGTTTCAATTGTGACTGACTTTCCATGATTCCATTTGTAGGTTTCTTGGCAAAGATACTGGAGTGGTTTGCCATTTCCTTCTCCAGCTCATTTTACAGATGAAAAACTGAGGCAAGCAGGGTTAAGTCACATAGCTAGTTAGTTTCTGAGGCCATATTTGAACTCAGGATAAAATGATCCTTCCTGACTTCAGGCCAGGCACTCTATCCACTGAGCCACCTAGGTTCCTTTTCCATTTGGGGATGGGAGGGGGGCAGCTTTAATTAAATTCCTCCTTATATTAAGCAGATATCAGCTGGTTCAGGTCCTACAATGTGGAATTGCCGAGCACAAGTCTTCAACTTCTTTACACATGAGAGCCACTAAAATTACAATATAGCATAAAGGATCATGCGATCACAGATAACATAGATAGAAGTAACCTTAAAGATCATCTATTCTACCCCTACAATTTACAAGTGAGCAATTTCAGGCATAAGAAAGTGCCAAAATTTGCCCCGATCATGCCTACCTACCCCAGCCTCCAGTTCTTTTCTTTGCCAGGTTAAATATCTCTACTTCCTTCAGGTGTGCCTCAGATAGCATGGGTGGGAGAGCTATCAACATGTTGCTGCCTTTCTCTGGGCAGACTTGAGTTTGGGACCTCCTATGTGTGTCTGACTTCCTGATAAGATATTGAACATTTAATGACAAGGCAGCATCACCCAAGGTGAGGTCTTAGACACATTGGAAATGATATGTCGACTTGGCAAGAGCAATACATTTGAAGTCTGAAGTCCACAGGACCTCTCCGTAACCTTGGGCAAATCATTACCTTCTCTGGGCTTCAGTTTCCTTATCTGTTTAAAAGGGATATTGAATTTTGTTCTACTTGCTATACATATGTATTTATATGTATGTATGTGTGTGTGTGTGTATCACACCTTAAAACATTACATAAACAACAGTTATTAGCATCAGGAGAAAAAAATGGTATGCTCTAATGATACATGTACCTACTGCTTTAAGCAATCTTAGCATTTTTTTTTAAATCAGACTCAAGGAAGAAAAAAAATAAAGAAGCTCATGATTGTCCTTTTATGTAAAGGTTTATTTAAATTTTAAGAAAAGATTAACAGTAAATATTTTAGCTCCTCTGGTGAATTTGAATGTTTTTTTGCTGTAGATAAAACTTTTCAGAAACTTGTCCCAAATGGTGCTTGTCTTATACAATGGAAAACATCATTAAACATAGTGTTTAGTGTAAAGAATGTGGTCAGCTGGGGATAGTTTAAAGGAAGGGAACTCAGAGGAGAGGTCTTTCTTTTTTCCTTCCTTCCTTCCTTCCTTCCTTCCTTCCTTCCTTCCTTCCTTCCTTCCTTCCTTCCTTCCTTCCTTCCTCCCTTCCTTCTTTCCTTCCTCCCTCCCTCCTTCCCTTCCTCCCTTCCTTCCTTCCTCCCTCCCTTCCTTCCTCCCTTCCTTCCTTCTTTCCTTCCCTCTTTCCTCCCTTCCTTCCTCCCTCCCTCCCTTCCTTCCTTCTTTCCTCCCTTCCTTCCTCCCTTCCTCCCTTCCTTCCTTCCTTTCCCCCTTCCTTCCTTCTTTCCTTCCTCCCTCCCTCCCTTCCTCCCTTCCTCCCTTCCTCCCTTCCTTCCTTCTTTCCTTCCTCCTTCCCTTCCTCCCTTCCTCCCTTCC
The DNA here is from genome assembly GCF_011100635.1 of Trichosurus vulpecula. Lineage (NCBI taxonomy): Eukaryota > Metazoa > Chordata > Mammalia > Diprotodontia > Phalangeridae > Trichosurus > Trichosurus vulpecula. The sequence goes on from NC_050573.1 coordinate 368,912,952, forward strand.
TTCCTTCTTTCCTCCCTTCCTCCCTTCCTTCCTCCCTTCCTTCCTTCCTCCTTCCCTTCCTTCCTTCCTCCCTCCCTTCCTTCTTCCCTCCCTTCCTTCCTTCTTTCCTTCCTCCCTTTCTCTCTCCCTCCCTTCCTTCCTCCCTCCCTTCCTTCCTCCCTTCCTTCCTCCTTCCCTTCCTTCTTTCTGTCCTTCCTCCCTCCCTTCCTCCCTTCCTTCCTTCTTTCCTCCCTTCCTCCCTTCCTTCCTCTCTCCCTCCCTTCCTTCCTCCCTCCCTTCCTCCCTCCCTTCCTCCCTTCTTTCCTTCCTTCCTTCCTTCCTTCCTTCCTTCCTTCCTTCCTTCCTTCCTTTTCAAAGGCACTACAGTAGACTACAACTTTATCTAAATGATGGCAAATGGTCAGGATGAAAAGTGAACAACTCAGTTAAACATCTGGGGTTTCGGCAACACGTACACTAAACTTTTGGGATTTTGGCAGCTTATAAACTAAATATCTGGATTTGTGACTGAATTTTGCCCTTTCCTTCTATATGTTTGACACCTTATAGATATAGGCTAGAACTTGCAAGGCTACAGTTAGTATCAGACTATTCAAATACTGGCTACCCTATTATCATTATTATTTTAAAATATGTAATGGATATGACAGAGGAGACACCTCTGTCTTATGTTTTCAGTCAAACAAAATACTCAAGTATCATTCATTATTAAAATTTTTAAGCAAAAAAAAATTCAATGCCATATGTATCTCATAGAACCTCAGAGTTAGAAGGTATCTTTTGCAAAATTTCAATGTTTTATTCTGAACTTGATGGAATTTAGTCTGTGCACTTTGGAAAAAAAAGTTTAAATGGAACTTCTTTTTCATCACCATCAAAGCCCTTTTCCAATTAGAAACTTAAAGGAGAGGATGAATAAAACAATCCTTGTAACACAAAAAGCATAATTAACGAATAAAATCTACTCAGTAGCCAAGTTTAAAAATATAGAATTCCTTCTACACCTCTAATCAGTCGGCTCTCTGTGTAGATGTACCTAACATAGTTTACCACAGGTTCTATGGAGACACAGTTGACCAGAACCCTTAAGTCTTTCAAAATTGTTGTTTTCATTACAATGTTTTTTCCTTTCCCTCCTCTCTTTATTCTCCTTTAAGAATAAGGAAATTTATTTTATTTTCAACCTCCATTTTATCATATTATTGTACCTCTTATGTCTCCTCCCCCACTGGTTTCCCTTCTGAATTGGATGTATTTCTCAGCCAAACCCTCTGTTTTTGCATAAGCATATGTGCTCAAACCTTCTTTGTCTGGATCAGATAAAAGTAAGATTCTTCTGATCTGCTCCTCCCCAATCCCTGTCTCCACATTTGTATGCTCTTTTCACACACTCCAACTAGGAGTAATAGTAATTTCTATTGTTATTATTAACTATTCTAGTGCCAGGACTATAGTCATGAAGACTCATCTTCCTGAGTTCAAATCTAGCGTTGGACACTTACTAGCTATGTGACCCTGGTCAAGTCACTTAACTCTGTTTGTCTCAGTTCCTCATTTATAAAATGAGCCGGAGAAGGAAGTAGTAAACCGCTCCAGTATCTTTGCCAAGAAAACCCCAAGTGGGATCAGGAATAGTCAGATGTGACTAAAAAAGGACTGAAATTTCCATTTTGCTTCTTTCGATACCAGTGTAGTCCTTTTGCCCTCTATTATCCTTTTATTCTAAAACCCTCAGAACAGAAACAATCTCCCCTCAGGTCTTCTATTTTTCGTATTCTCATTAAGAAGATATTATATTTCTTAAGTTATATTTCTTTTCCTCATATTGCCCATCATCATAGAGACCCTTCTAATTCCTCAAAAATTTAACAAACAAAAAGTACCTTTCTCTTCCTTCTTGAGTTTGCATTTCAAAGTTCCTGTTCAGCTCTGATCTTTCTATTAGGAATATTTCAAAGTCCTTTATTTCAGGAAAAAAAAATCCATTTTTCCTTTTATACCATTATATTCAGCTTTGCATAGTAAGTTATTTGTAGTTGCAATTTTTTTTCTTTTTAAAATATTGCATGACAAGATACCCCCTTTATTTGTAGAAGAAGATACTTGATATTTTGTGATCCTTACTTTGGCAATTTTGTACTTCTATTCCCTTTTTTCTGTCTGCTTAAGTTAATTTTTTAAAAATTTGACTAGAGGCTTAATTTTGCCTTTGATAATCCTGGGACTTTTCTTTTGGGGCTTCTTTCAGGGAGTGGTCAGTGGATTCTTTATAGTTTTACTTTGCCTTTAGATTCTATAGATCTGGGCAGTTTTCCTTTATGGTTCCTTGAAATACAATGACCAAGCTTTTTAAAAATATTTTTTTTCCACTGAGTAACTGATTATTTTTAATTTATCTCTCCTACTCTTCTTTTCTGGGGTATCTAGGTGTTTCAACAATCTGGCTAGTGGCTGCTGTGGGGGGTATAAAATCAACAACAACCAGCTCACAGAATGCTACAAAAGCCCAGGTTCTTTTGATCTGCTTTAGTAAGGAAAGCAGCGTTAAGGGGTTAACAATCTTACTTTAATCTGGCATACAAATACCATTCACTTAGTTCAGGGGAAAAAACCAGCGCCCTGAACTTCAGAGCAAATACAAACAAATTACAAACATTGACAGACAGGCCAAATACAATTCATAGTTACCAACATCTAAGTTCAGCCGGGAGCTCATAACGTGGGCTGGCCCAGAGTCATACATGCTACCACTGCTGTGGATCAGAGCTCTGAAAAGGAGAAAGCCAATCCCTGGTTTTATATCTTTTTCAGAGTCAAGGGTGAATCACACATGCGGCTCACCCATGTGACCTAAAATTGTCACAAAGAAGCGACTTAAACCCACGTGGTTAAAAGCCTCTAATGTCACAAATGTGTCACTCAAACCCACGTAAACTAGGCTCTCCCTTGAGGCAAGGAGGTCATCAAGGACTCCTAATTTAATCAAGGAAATAAAGGCCAAACTATTCAAGGGCACTTGGTTGAACTAAGTGCTAAGAGCCCATTTCGATTGCCAACACAGTAGGTGGCACAGCTGGGCCTGGAAATCAGGAAGACTCACCTTCCTGAGTTCAAAATGTGGCCTTAAATACTTACTAGCTATGTGACCCTGGGCAAGTCACTTAACCCTGTTTACTTCCATTCCTCATCTATAAAATGAGCTGGAGAAAGAAATGACAAACCAATCTGGCACCTTTCCCAAGAAAACCCTAAATGGGATCACAAAAAATTGGATATGACTGAAGAACTCTTCTTTTCTAGGTTGGTTATTTTTGATATTAGATACTCCTCTGTGTGTGTGTGTGTGTGTGTGTGTGTGTGTGTGTGTGTATGTGTGTGTGTGTGTGTGTGTGTGTGTGTGTGTGTGTATAGAGAGAGAGACCGAGAAAATTTTTATTTTCTCCAACTTTTGATTTTGTTTTAACATTTCTTCCTGTTTCAGTAAATCATTGATTTGTTTTCCCTATTCTAATTTTAAGGGAATCTAGTATATTATATATTCTTTACATTATCTAAGTCATCTATTCTTCCATTTTTATCCTCCAGAGCTTGTATTGTGTTTTTAATCATCTAATTTATTTCTTCTAGGCTTTTTTTTTTAAATTTTGGGAGTCATTGACACTTTGACCCTCTGATAATATTATTAATAAGAATAATAACAATAATACCTAGCATTTATAAATATAACACTATAAGATTTGCAAAGCACTTTCTTTACAAATATTACCTCATTTGATTCTCAGAAAACCCTTGGAAAGTAGGTGCTATTACTATTCTCATTTTTTTATATTTTTTTCGCAGGGGAGAAGGCAGGGCAATTGGGGTTAAGTGACTTGCCCAAGGTCACACAGCTAGTATATGTGTCAAGTGTCTGAGGCTGGATTTGAACTCAGGTCCTCCTGACTCCAGGGCCAGTGCTCTACTCACTGTGCCACCTAGATGCCCCTCTCCTCATTTTTCAATTGAGGAAATTGACGCAGACAGGTTAAGTGACTTACCCTGGATCTCATTCAATGTCTGAAACCGAATTTGAAATCAGAACCCTTTCTCAGAAAAAAATGTTTTTAGATTAATAAAATTAAATAAACAGGATTACAAAAGGAATTCATTATATTGAAATAGTCTCTCTCTTTCTCTCTCTCTCTCTCTCTCTTTCTGTCTCATACACATACACACCCCCCGACACACACACGCCATATCTACATCTATATATATTTCATAGACTCTGTTTTAAGGATCACTGTATCTAAGCATTCATGAAGCTCCTGTGGAAAATAAGAGTTTTTACTTGTTATGGATTTACTTTCTTCTTCAAAGTTAGATTTGGGGGTATCTCTGTAGCTATTATACTTTTTATAGTGGCTGGTGTCTTCTCTGTTTTATTGATGTCTTCAGTCTTATTTCCTGAATCAGGGGCTTGTGCCTAAATCAAACTCTATTCCTTTCTTTACCTTGAGTTGGGTCAGCCAGGTTCCTGTGCTGACCTTCAGCTCTAGGGTTAAGCTTCCCTAGATCTATGAGACTCATGGTTCTGTATCTTCAGAGGCCTCAATATTGTCTCAGTACATAGTTCTAGAGACCTTGAAGTCCCCTGGGCTCAGGGGTCCTAGTGTTAGTACTCATGACAGAACTAATATCTACTAGCATTTCCCTATGACATGAATTAAATCCATGACTCCTCCCTTTAACACACCAACAAGTCTTATTTTCCCTTAAAAGGAGACAAAGCTGTCCAGGATAGTGGCTTGCTCGTCACCTAAGGATATAAAAACATCCCATCCAAGTGCATTCTGGGCATTCTTAGACTTGGTGGGTTCCTGAGACCACACAACCAACACAAGCCAACATTCCAGGAGGCACAGAGCTAGTACAGTGGCTAGAGCACCAGATCTGGAGTCAGGAAAACCTAACTTCAGATGCAGACTCAGACATTTATTAACTGTTTGACTGTATTTTCCTCAGTTTACTCACCTGTATTGTAATAATAGTACCCAGCTTCCAGCATTGTTGGGAGGATAAAATGAGATCATATTTGGAAAGCAGGTTGCAAACCTCAAAATTCTATATCAATGCTAGTTGCTATTACCCTTTCCTTCTGACCAGATACATTTCCATCAGGAATCAGAGGAGCCTGTATCTACCAAAGCTGAAGCTAAGTGCTACTACATTCTTACTGACAACTTTCAAATGCTAGCTCAGTAAACTCTTTTTGTCAGCTATTTAATGACATATGCGTGTGTCGTTTCACTGAAATATTGAGTGTAAACTAACAGCATATTTGGTGTCAAGAACTCCCCTAACAGTGTTGCTGCACTTAGACTAGTCACTTCTGGTCACTTCCAAGGACCACACTAGTGCCTTTTCAGAGGAGCTCTCCATTCTTGCTATTACAGGATACAAAACCCCTGCCAGATAAAAGTATCTCTATCTGGTTTCTAGTCACTCTGTCTTGTTTACCTATGTTGGAGATGACTTTTCTGTTAGACCCCATTTCTGGTTGCCCACAAGCACCTGTCTGGAAGTTCAGGCAAGGAAAAACCCATTAATTGAAGTTTCTCTTTGGACTTTGCATCATTATTTGGACTGATGCTATTTTTAGATTTTTGCTATAGTAGGTCTATGGGAACTGGGTTGCTTTCCTCCTTCATTTGTCCATCTTGTCCAAATTCTAGAATGTATCTTAAGAGATCTTCTACTCTAGCCCTCCTTCCCATCCACATTGTCACCACCACCACTACTACCAAATCACTTTGCACCCTTCTCAGTGCAAAAATCCATGCTAAAATATCCTTGTATTCCTGGTGACTGGGAACCTAACCTTTGCTTAGTGAATCCAAGGCCTACAGAATTGTTCCTAATTGAGGCAGCCCTTCCCCGTAATTTCAGCCCACAGATTTTAGTTCTGCCTTCTCAAACAAAACAAAATAAATATGTTCCATCTTACTCATAATAGCTTTCTAAATTGAAGGTAGTTACCATGTCTTCTGTCTCCAATCCATTCCACCACTCCTAATATGGCATGGTTGCTCAGTATTTTTTTATCATGGATATATTTGCTATAAGAGGAGTGTGTGTGTGTGTGTGTGTATGTGTGTGTGTGTTGGGGGGGATAATTTTAAAGATACATACATATTGAAAGGCATCCCTTGCCTATGCTAAATGAACGGGAAAGGGTGTCTCTTGTTATAGGTTAATGTATGTTTCATAGCAGAAAACAATGAGAGACAAACAACATCATATGATAATAAATGTTATATTAACAATGAAAACCTAGCAAACTGAAATTATGGGCCCAAATCCCAGAACTGTATACAGATATATTATACACCTATATGTTTACATATATGCAGGCATGAATGGATGAGTGTGTGTACATATAATGAGGAAAACTGGCAACGATGCAAGAGGAAATAGGAAAATAATTGTAATTAGAAATGTCAACATACTATCAGAACATGACAGATCGAGTAGGCAAAGAAGGAAGAAAATTATAAAGCCAAATAATGTAACAGATGAGGTAAAATTCATTAACAATTGGAGATAACTTTAAATGGAAAGATAAGTGAATGCACATTCTTTACAAAAGTACACAGATCATACGCAACATTTGATGATAGTTTTACCAAAAAAAAATCACTTAAATAAAAAGGAAGAATTTTCTATACTATTTTATCAGATTATAATAAAACAGCTTAGAAATGAACATTTAAGAAAAACAGAATTTAAAGCTAAATAACTTGGGGGATGGTAGAAACACCTCTTAAAATTACATGATATAGGGAAGCAATTGAGGATACTAAGTGAATATGTGTGTATTTATGCATTTCCCCCCACTACTGTGCCTTTTCTCTGCCTTTCCTTTTGTCTTTCATGTTCCCTTCTACCCTCCAATCCAAATATTACCTTAACTAGCCAGTTTGAAGACTAACCTCCATCCTGAAGCCTCTCCACATAGACCCTATCTCAAAAAGGTCACAATCACATCATGTGCCTATAGAGATTTCAGTTTATTCCTTATCACCTTTGATTCTCACAACAACCCTATCAGAGACATAAAGGTATTATTGTCCCCATTTTGGAGCTGAGGAACTGTGAATCACAGCAAGGGGAAAAGAAATGCATAGTGTTTACAGGAGGGACTCCTTTTCCCCTGCCCTTAACTATTTCCACTAAACTAGTATAACTCTTAGATCACATGTATTAAGAATATTAGTATGTGTACATAACTGTAGGGATCTACGAATGACAACCTTTCTGGTCCTCCCCACTCTGCAATATCTATATTATCTAACAGCATGCTTGGTATTTTGAGAGTTACCCTTCTGACTGTGGCATTATTTTAGGTAATAACAATCATAGAAGGAGCTCTTGGAATTTGTGTCAATGTCCACTGCAATTTCATATATTTGAAATAAAGTTGTCCAAATGGGCTGTGTCCCTTAGTAGTATGTTCAGTGGCATGGTTGTTCTTGGCCATTTGTCACTGATTATTATGGGTCTTTTCATTGAGATGATAAGGTACATATTGTCTGTACTTGGGTTGTAATCTCTCACATAATTTGGGCAAAGAAAAGGTGGCATGTTCACTTCTTGACAAATGGTTCCTTTTGTCAAGTCAGTATTTGCCTTGACAGAAGAAAAGGAAAAGGAAAAGGCTGGGGATAGGGGGAGAGGAGGAGGGAAGGGGATGGGAAGAAGAATAAAAGTATAGAGATAGGGTGAGGAATAGACAGATAAGCACAAAGTGAATGTCATGGCTAATTATTTGGAGGAGACTGGTGGGATTTCTCAGCATTCTTAGTCACAGAATAAAATAGAATAACATTTAGTTGTAGGACTGGAAAGGTCCTTAGAAATCATCTAATGCAAATTCCTCATTTTGCAAATGAAGGAACTGAGTTTTCAAAAGGTTAAATGATTTGTCCAAGGTCACCCAGTTCATTCTAAGGGTTATAAACTTGGCAGAGAGCTTCGTACCCCCTACCCCCATTCTTACTTTGGAAATTGTTTACAAGCAAAATATTATCCAAAAAAAAAAGACATTCCAGGGGCGAAGCCAAGATGGTAGAGAAAAGCCAAGGAAATTGTCTGAACTCTCCCCAGTTTCCTCAGAAACAACTTTAAATAAAGCCTCCGAATGGATTCTTGAGCAACAGAACCTACAAAAAGATGGAGTGAAACCATTTTCCAGCTTAAGATAACTTAAAAGGACTTCAGGAAAGGTCTGCCTCTTTTAGGTAAAATGAGAGTACAGCCCACTGCAGACAGTGTCTGGGCAAGCCAGGGGGAGGCTCTGTAAGGGGGAAGCAAAGCAGGGCTTTTTACTGTTTTTTCTTTTGAAGCACTTCTCTGCCTTAAGGCAATTAAGTGCCTTTGATTGAGGTCTTGCCTTTGTTTGTAGGAAGGCCCATATCCTTTTGGTAATTAGGTCAAGAAAGGTGTAAAGCCCTCAGGCCCTGAAAAAGGGTATATGTATTCTGAGGGTAGCCCTTAAGCTGGAACTCTCAGAACTGTAGGAGGAAAGGTTGTGTTTGGGGGCACACTCATTAGAAGAGTGTTGGTGATTTGGCCAGATGGCCCCCTCATAACACCCCCCCCCCCCCCCCCCCCCCCCCGCCATGTTGGTGCCTCTCTCTCTGGTAACTCTGTATGTATTGCTGTGGTTAGACAGAAGCCTGTCTGTTGATTTGAGTTATTTTCTCTGTTTATAATTTCTGTTTGTGTTTTCTCTGAAGTTCAGGGTATGTTTAATTAAAGTGAGATTGTAAATCCCTTAAAGTTGCTTTCCTTAGAAAAGCAGGTCAAAGAACCTGCACTAGCAGCCCTCCTGTGTGTTACTGTTATTGGTTTTATATCCCCACAGCAGCTGCTAACAACATTGTTATTACAGGCACTCAGCCACAGAACAGATAAGCAACCAAGGCACCTCCATCCTGGCTGTATCAGTAAGGCAAGATTCATGACCTTGAGGATGACCATGGACATGCCTGTAGGTTCAGAATTGCAAAGTATGAAAAACTCTCTAGGTAGAAGGCAGAGGAAGTATAACATTTATTTAGACACCAGAAATCAAATCCCAAGACAAATAACTCCAAATAGATATAGCAGTAATTACAGTCCAAAACCAGTAAGCCCACCTCAATGTAGCAACAAGGAAATTATAACAGTATTATAGCAAAGAACCAAGTCATCCTGTAACCTTCCCCCCGCTAGGCCTTCCTATAAATAATTCTAAGTGCCTGCTTGCCTGCATCCTGTCCCACAGTTCTGAAAGTCCTTGCAGTCTCCGGGATTCTCTGGATTCTCAGTTCTCCAGTCTCTCGATGCTGTAGATTCTCAGTTCTTTGATCTCCACAATTCTCTGGTCTGCAGTCTCTCTCAATGCTGGCTCTTTCTCAATGTCTCCTCTTCAACACCCTCATGATATCTGCTGCCTCAATGTCTTCTTGATGTCTGCTTCTCAATTCTGCTGCTCCCACACTCTGGGCTCTCTTTATATACAATCCTAGATGGCACCTGATTGGCCAGAACTCAATGCACAAACAATTGGCTCTGGTCTTAGCACTTCTTAGGGCCCTGAGGGCTTCACATCTCTCTTTACCTAATCAGCAAAAGGGTGTGGGCATGGGGCCTCATGCCTAGTTAGTGAAATGGTATGGGGCCTGAGGCTTTGCACCTAGTAAGTAAAGGGTATAAGTAAAGGTCCTATTGAATGGGTGGGGAAGATCTTTAATCACATTAACACCACGCTGGCTTAGCAGGCTCCTGGCACAGCAATCCAGCTGTGAGGCCTCCAGCCTCAGTGCAGAAGGCAAACTGCTAGCCCTAGAACCCCTAGCACAAGAGGTATAACTAGGCTAGGTCATCCCAGTGTAGTGGGTAAGCTGCCAGCACCTGAGGCTCTGGCACCTAAAGCCAGTGACCAGGCCCCTGGTCCCCAACACAAGACACTTGGGACAGTGTCCTCTGTGCCTCAGGAGCAGAGCTCAATTTTGAAAATCATGAAATAGGCTAAAAATGAGTAAGAAACAGAAAAGAGCCCTGCCTATTAGAAAACAATGAAGTCAGCAGGGAAGATCAAAACACAAACTCAGAAGAATATAACAGTGTCAAAATGCCTACATGCAAAGCCTCAAGGGGGAAGATGAATTGGCCTCAAGCCCAAAAAGCCCTCTTGGGAGAGCTCTAAAAGAATTAAAAAAATTCAAATTAGAGAAGTAAAAGTAAATTGGGAAAATAAATGAGAGTTATACAAGAAAACATCAATAGTTTGGAAAAGGAAGGACAAAAATTAACTGAAAAAAACAATTCCTTAAAAAATACAGTTGGCCAAATGGAAAAAAAAATCCACTGAAGAAAACAGGTCCTTAAAAAGTAGAACTGGCCAAATGAAAAAGGAGGTACAAAAGGTAACTGAAGAAAATTATTCCTTAAAAATTAGAATTGGGCAAATGGAAGCTAATGACTCTACGAGACATCAAGAATCAGTCAAAGAAAATTAAAAGAATTAAAAAATGAAAGAAAATGTAAAATACCTTATTGGAAAAATAACCAACCTGAAAAATAGATCCAGGAGAGCTAATTTAAGAATTATTGGACTAACTGAAGGCCATGATCAACAAAGGATCCTGGACAGGATCTTTCAAGAAATGATCAAGGGAAATTGGCCTGATGTCCTAGAACCAAAGGGTAAAATAGTAATTGAAAGAATCTACTGATCGCCTCCTGAAAAGAGATCCCAAAATGAAAACTCCAAGGAATAGTGTAGCAAATTCCAGAATTATCAGGTCATGGAGAAAATACTACAAGCAAACAGAAAGAAACAATTTAGATATAAAGGAGCCTTAGTCAGGACTGCACAGGACTTAGCAGCTTCTACATTCACAGAGCTTGGAATATGATATTCCAGAAGGCAAAGGAGCTTAGATTACAACCAAGAATCAGCTGCCCAGCAAAATTGAGCACAATCTTTCATGGGAAAAGGTGAATGTTCAGTGAAATAGGGGACTTTCATTTTTTCCTGATGCAAAGACCAGAGCTAAACAGAAAATTTGATCTTCAAATACAGGATGCAAGAGAAGTATATAAAAAAAAAAACAGGAAAGAAAAAAGACATTCTTCTGCCTCTCTTCTGTTTTGAAAATCTCAACTGCTATTTGAATATGGGGGTTTATTTACCTTTTCTGTTACTTCAGAGGATAGGAAACCAGTTCTGCAGAAAGTATAGCGGGGTTGGTAGCTAGATCAAAAAATGGCACCTAAGGTATGTTCGCAACATTTTAACTTAATAGATATTGAAAAGAAAGCAGAGAAAAGAAAGCCCATAAACCTATTTCATTCTTTCTCACTTTTTTCCTTTTTAAAAACATTTTGTTTCATGAAGCAAATGCCACTTAATTTATTGCAGAAAGTAAGATGGAAAAATATCTCATGGATTGTGGTTAATATCTTGAAATCTGATTTTATCAGAAACACCTGCCTTCATACAGCAAGGCAAAGAACTATGCTAAGCTTTTCTCTGTTAGAAAACATTTTTCCCCTCTATGTAGCCCTTAGAACCAAGTTCCTGCCTAGTACTGCCTTGGGGCTAGTGGTCTGAATGGCGGTTTGCTGTCTCAAGTTCTGATAGGCTGAAAGTTCTCTTAGTAACCAATCACTGAATGGGGTGGTTTTCTGACCCCCAGAGTGACAGCTATTCTCTCAGTTGTACTGGAACAGGCCAATTGTAACCATAATTAATTGGGTTTTCATAATACAACAGAAATTGAAAGAGGTTCAAAAACCTCTCTCCTAGTGTCGCTCTGGTGAGGCACGTTATTCAACGCTCCTCTCTCTCTGAATGGGACATAAAATGAATTCATGGTGATCAGTCTACAGAATGAGGAAATTAGTTAGCATTTGAAGAAGAGTTCCACATTTTGCACAAAATAACCTAGTTTATTTTAAAACTAAATGTCTGTCTTGCTGAATTGAGCTCACAGAATAGGTACCTCAGGAGCCCTTTAAATTGCTAGCACTGAAACTCATAAACATTTATTAATATAGTACTTTGGGAAATATTTTTCCCTTTTTCCAAAACATCTCAGCTTCTGTTGAAAAAATATTTTGCCATATCAGAAAGATAAATCCTAATACAGGAGGCAATTAAAGCAGGAAGAGAAACAAAAAGTTTCTGAACGTTATCTCTAAGTACCAACTGGTAATGAAGTGAATGGAGAAATCTATGTGGGAGTTCATTGTCTTTTCAGCCTCTTCAGTATAAAGATGAGCAGGTTGGCACTTGTTTCCTCATTCACCATTTGCATGCCTCTTTCATCTCCCAAGTCTGTACTAAATCTGGATCTGTAAGATTTTATGCATTCAAAAAGCTGACCTAAGACTTTAACACATCTGGGTAGAGAGAGGCTTCACATGCTCCAGGAATTACTATTTAAACTTATTTAAAATGCTTGTAGAGTGAAGAAAAGAGACACAGCCGGCCATAGCAAGCAAGTGACTGCAGGCTGTCTGGGGGAGAAGGGAGAAGTTGGTGGTTTATAGTATCACATAGGCCCTTTATGCTTCCCCGACTGCTTAGAATCAACTAATTCTATAGTGGCTGCACTCACTATAGCAGCACAATGACAACTGCAGACGAGTTATTAGGTTTGTTCTAGCTATGTGATCTTATTCAAGTCACAAAACTAATTATATTGTGCCTTAGTTTTCCCCAAATGTAAAAATAGGAGTGATAAGCTCTCTCTTTCCTATCACATGAATTTTGTGAGAATAAAATGAGATGATAGATTGGAAAAGTGCTGTAAAAAATAATTTAAAATGGCATATTAATGCATGATATTTTATGTTTTCTTTTTTATTCCCAAGAGGAATGCTGGTTGCTAGAGGGTGAGTGAACTGGGAAGTTGGGAGATAGTGATAGAGATTCATTAGGAATTATAATATTTTCCTAGCTGGTTTTCATAAAGGAGTTTAAGTGGTCTTACTAAGTCAAGCCAGCACTATCTGGCATAAAACAAGGAGTGATAAATCAAGAGCATGGCCAGGATAATCCAGAAGGATAGAAAAAGTTTACAATTCATTAATGATCTGGACAGTTGAGGAAAAAGCCATTTTAAAAAATGATGTACCTGGATTAAAATAACCTCTTGGTATAGTTCTCTTATTTTGAACAGAATCTGTACTTCCATACTCCAGATAATCCTTTAGCTAACCCTTATTAACCTAAAACAGAAAAGAGCAGAGTAAAAAGAGGAAAGACAAAAGAATGCATGAATTAAAATTAGGAAAAGAAATACTGTGATGGAACCAATCTGCTTTGTTTTTCCCATTTGGGAATTGTTTATTTTAGATTATGAAATACTACAGAGGGATTTTTTTTGTCACCAATGCAGGCAATCCCCCCCCATAATTCATTGCCTTGAAAGTATCCTCTGATTCTCCTGATATAATTTTGTAGTTTCTTAACCCAGTATTTTGGTCCCCAAGGAAGGATAGGCTGCCAATACAGTAACTTGGATGACTACTTAGGGTAAGATAAATAAGCTTTTAAAATAGTTAACATTTAAATATTTGAAGGTGGTTTTTTTATTTGATATGAAAACTTCATTTCTTTAGATTTATGCACTATAATGCAATCTCTGAAAGCCAAAGGAAACCAGCATGGTTCTTTCAGGCCTTTGTTGATCTTTTTTGGTATTTGTATAGTCTTTTCTCACTGCAACTAGAAATTCCCCTGCTGCAGCCATTAAGTATTAGGCTAGTGACATGGTCAATTCCCCTGGAGATTGGTATGTGAAGTTCTATTAAAAGAGACAAACACATCCCCTTGGAGAAATTCTTAGTAAATGTGAAAACTAAAGTAATAGCTCCAGTTGGGACCCACTATCACTCTGGGGTATTGGTGGTAACAGAATAGGGTCCAGAACTAGGTGTTCAGCTAAGTAGGCATATTCTATCTGACACTTCAGCTTTTAGCTAGGCAACAGGCCTAGTCCAAGAAGGTTAGCTTGGGCCAGAAGGTCTGCCTTTTAGAACAGAGACTTGTTTACCTTCTTTTCTGTCTTATACTTCAGAGGACTACAAGTGAATTCTGTCCTGAGTGAAGGAAAGGGAAGTTATGCTAGACTCATCAAACTTGGCATTAGGTTCAACATGAAGGTGCTCTGTGTGTGTGTGTGTGTGTGTGTATGTGTGTGTGTGTGTGTATGTATTCTATCTTAATGGAAACCCACTAAACAAAAGAATTTATCAGGTGAAATTCTCCCCATGTGATGCATAGAACTTTACATGTTCTTCACCCCTGTGAATTGCAACATGCTTTCCATGATCATATCCATTAAACTTGTTCATTTAATTCATTTTTCAATTATCCATATGCATGGAAAGAAAATATTCACTGACAATGCAAAGCAATAGATATTCCAACAATCATTTATGTATGACTTTGGTATGCCTGATATAATAAGTATCTCATTAATACAATTAATTCTGATTTCTCCAAGTACTAACAAATGAGATAGGGGAAAAAAAACAACAGAAAGGAAAGATGGTGAGTAGAAGGGAGAAAGCAGACTAGGATCAAACCTATACCACCACTGATATTGAACAAATTAGATAGTCTATATATAGAGTTAACCATTTTTGCCACTTTGACCATGGCTGGCCTCATGTAAATTGAATATATGGCTATAGGGGGATCAGCGTATGAATGTATAGTTACGAACGTTTTGTCCCCATATCCCAGTTTCATTCCTTTTTTCCTTGTCTTCTTTTGTTCCTCTTCTCTGGTACCTCTTTCTCCCCCATTTTTCCCTCCTCCACTGCCGTTTGACCTTTTCTAAAATGGTCTTGGTTCTGTACATTGTGAACTCCCATTCTTACTACATCATTTCTGCCTTCTATAGCAAAATTTCTTACAACAAAGCGTGTTATTATAATTTAAATTCTTTATTAATCAAAATGTTGTTACAACATGGTTACTGATTGGACAGGAAAGTTACTGTGATTTCTCTTCTAGTTACTGGCTGTGGTCACAAGTCTTGCCCTCCATCCCTGAAGGGTTGAAGTAGGTCCAAATCATCCAGGCAGAAAATTCCCTTGGCATAAATAAGCACCCAGGGAAGAGAATTTTCCTGTTCCAGCCAAGTAACTATCGAAGCAGATTACATGGTTTGAACCAATGAAGTGAGCTGGGGTGAGGCTGCCCAACTCTCTGCCTTCACCCAAGGGTCTGTCTCCAATGCAAAAAGTATAAACAAAGGCAAGAACACAATTAAATTAGTCAGTGGCAAAGCTTTCCCCCAGCCCAATGACCCAAGCTCACATGAATACCAATTTTTGCCATGACAAGGTGCCAAGTGCTATTATTTACCCTTGCCCTTCTTCTGCATCTTTATCAAGACATGCTCTCTGAGAAGAATCTCATAGTAGTCATTTTCACCTAATCAAGCAAAAATCAATAAACATTTATTAAGCACCTACTATGTTCTAGGCAGTGTGCTAAATACGGGGGATACAAAACAAGGCAAAAGACAGTCTCTGATCTCGAGGAGCTTACAATCTAATGGGAGACACAACATGTAACATAGAAAGTGAGTTATATACAGGATAAATAGGAAATAACTAAAAGAGGGAAGACACTGAAATTAAAAATGGTTGGAGGTTTTCAGTAAAAGATGGGATTTTGGTTGCGACTTAATAGAAGCCAGAGAGGTAAGTAGTCAGAAATGGGGAAGGAGAACATTCCATTCATGAAGGCCAGCCAGAGAAAAGGCCTGGAGCTGAGAGATGGAGTTTTGTTCATGGGGCAGCCAGGAGGCTAGTGTCACTGAATAGAAGAATACACGTTGGGGATCATCATAGATCTAGAGGTGTAATGGGCCTGTGAGGTCATCTAGTCTAATCACACAATTTTGAAAAGGAAGAAACATACCTAAGGCATTTAAGTGACTTGCCCAAGATTCCTTAGGTAGTATCTGGCAGAGCTATATTCTTAGACCCTCTGACTCCAAATCGAATGTTTTCTTTCCCCTGTACCGCATTTTCTCTGCATAGCTATCCCTCTTTTCTTTCAAAGGGTGATTTGCTATATAACCTCTCTCATTACTGAAAAGAATGGTTGTGTCAGCAGGTAAAGGTGAGTGAGAAACATCAGTGAAAAAATGGTTAGGTGGTGGGAGGTTTGAGAAGCAGAGAGACAATTCCCATTCCTTTGTCACTAAACCATAAAGTCTGACATCTATTCTGTTTCCCATAAAGTCAGCCCCCTTTGTGGGTTGGAGGTGAGACTCATATGCCATGAGTCAGACAACAACTTTGTTTTTTCCCCTTTTCTTTCTATCCTCAAAAGAAAAAAAAATCTTTCTTTTGTTATAAACCATTTGAAAAGGAAACAATAGAAAAGAAAAAGAGAAAAGGAACCACAGCTCCATCAATTTCCCCAATGTGCTTCAATAGCCAAGCCACCAACGTCAGTGCCTTTGTGATTTTTGTACTCCTGACTTTGGACTCTTTGGAATTAGTGAAAGTAAAATGACTTCTCCACCTCTCTTTGTTTCCTCACTACAACTATAGACTACCATAGACTGAGATGCTAATGGCTTAAAAACATTCAAGAGACATTTTTGTCGTGTTTATAATACAGCCAAAAATTCAGCGATAGTATCCGTAAGGAGAAGTTCAGTGACAACTAGATTTTGGTCAGTATGTCATATTATCAAAATGACTATTCTTTCCTTCTTACACACTCTCTCTTTTTCTAGTGAATTATCTTTCTTTTTGGGGGGGAGGTGGGTGGGAGGGGAAAAGAGTAGAGGGGAGAAACACTGTGGTGGTAGCTACTACCTGTAGCCTTTTCTTCTAATTTTGTCCATTCCTTTTATTCATGTCCAGCACTTTGTTACCTATTTTGGGTTTTCTTGGCAAAAATACTGGAGTGGTTTGCCATTTCTTTCTCAAGTTCATTTTACAGATAAGAAAACTGAGGCAAGCAGGGTTAAGTAACTTGCCCAGGGTCACAAAGCTAGTAAATGTCTGAGTCTAGATTTGAACTCATAAAGATGAGTCTTCCCTGACTTCACTTTTATCATTTTATCCACTGAGCCACCTAGATGCTCTTTTTCCTCTCATTACATAAAGGTTTACCTGGTACTAGAATTTTAAGGCATTCTTACAATTATGAAGTTGGGATAGTTGTACTCATGTTTTTTCTTAAATATTTACCTTTTTAATTTCCTCTTTGTTGTTGTTCAGTGTTTTTTGACTCTTCGTCAATGTGGACCACATCACACCAATATTATCTGTGGGATTTTCTTGGCAATGATATGGGAGTGGTTTGCTATTTCCCTTTCCAGAGGCAAACAGAGATTAAGTTACTTGTCCAGGGTCACACAACTAGTAGTGTTTAAGGATGGATTTGAACTCAGGTCTTTCCCTGAGTCCAGGCCCAACACCTCACTCACTGAGCCATCTAATTGCCTCTAATTTCCTCTTACTCCCAAACAAGGGGAAAGCAAGGCTGGTAACTTTTCACAGCCCTCCCTTGCTCAAATCCAATTCAACTGCAAGTCATGTCATCATCTCCCTTCTGTCATGGTCCTCTTCCAGAATGAACGACCAACCACACAACAAGACAAGACAGGAAGTACATGCTACCAAAAGCTGAGATAGGCACAGAAAAAGATAGGGAATGGAGAAAGATCTTCTATATTGATATCTCATATTTCAGAGTGATGATACACTTTTTCTCTTATGTATGTTATCAGTTATGTGTCACCTGTTGTTTAGGAAGTTAAGCTCTATGTTTTTATAAACTGAATCCAGTCTTGGGGAAAGTGCCCCCCAAATATAAATATTTGGTGTGTTTTGGCCTTACCTAGAGGTGTCTGGGAAATGACAAAATATAGCTTGAATATAGTTCACATTTAGGTTTCTATGTTCTCTCAAAGTGGCTATGGTTATTGGGTATAGGGCAGGCAGGATAGATTTTATTGGTCTGTTATGTATTTGAGGAAAAAAGGAGCTTTGCTATAGTTTTAATGGCTTCCTATGGAGAGGAGTCATCCTTATAAAACTTTTTTTAAATGGAAAAAAAACACTGAGAAACTTCCTTCTTTATTAAAGCATCTCATTCTAGCAGACAACAAAATTATTTATAAAAATAATAGAAGACACACAGTAGCCTATAAATAACTCACATCATTTCTTTCCTCCCTCCAAAATGACCTACCTCCTTCCCAGGACTTATTCAATACTCTAGATTCATAGTGCCAGCTTGTGATTTGAACTCCCCTCTAAAGAGAATTGAACTTTGGATTGTTTGAGAGGCAATCCCCCAACATTCTAGAAATTGCCAGATTCCAGAGAGCCACATAGGAATCCAGCCTTATGCTACCTCCCTGAAAGTTTGGATTCACCTAGAAGAAAAATTCATTTGGGTTCCTAGAGAGGTAACACTTTTGCCATGGGGCCAGAGCTGTCCAAATACCTCCCAATCTCCTTTGTTTTTCATCTCTTCTCTAGTCAGAGGATGAACCAAGTACAGCAGAGTAGACCTGTGTTGATCAATCATCAATCAATCAATAAACATTTATTAAGCACCTACTATGTGCCAGGTAGTATGCTAAGCATCGACGATACAAAAAGAGGCCCAAAATAGTTATTGCTCTCAAGGAGCTTACAGACTAATGGGAGAAACAACATGCAAACAGTATATACAAAGCAAGCTATAGACAGGATAAATAGGAAATAATTGACGGAGGGAAGGACAAGAATTAAGGATTGGTGAAGGTTTCCAGTAAAAGGCAAGATTTTAGATGGGACTTAATGGAAGCCAAGGAGGTCTGCAAACTGAGTAGAGGAGGGAGAGAGTTTCAGTTTTGAGGGACAGCTATAGGAAAAGCACAGAATGGAGAGATGGAATGTCTTGTTTGTGGAACAGTGTCATTGCATGACAGCAAGATCGGCAGGGAGGGAATAAGGGCTAAGAAATGTAGGCGGGACTAGGAAATAGTTTGTGAAGGGCTTTGAACATGAAACAGCATTTTCTACTTGATGCTGGAGGCAATAGGGAGCCACTAGAGTTTATTGAGTTTGGGAGTGCAGGGAGGAGTGACAGGATTAGATTTTGTACTTCAGGAAAATAATTTTAGCAGCTGAATGGAGGATAATTGGAGTGGGGAGAGCCTCGAAGCAGGCAGACCCACCAGCAGGCTATTATAGTCATACAGACATGAGGTGATGAAAGCTTTCATTAGAGTTGTAGCAATGTCAGAGGGGAGAAAGGGGCATATTTGAGAGAGGTTGAAAAGGTGAAATAAACAGGCCTTGGCAGCAGATTGGATGTGTGGGGATCGGGGGGAGGGGTTGAGCAAAAGGAGTCCAGGATATACAAACATTTCATTACGTGCTTACCTACTGATTTTAAGTGCCAGACACTATGCTAAGCACCAGGGATACAGTCAAAAATATAGTCCCTGACCTGAAGGAGCTCACATTCAATTTGGGAAGACCACATGCGCATTCCTTGTGTTTGTGGAGTAGGGAACTGCAAGTCTGATCATGAAGAGTGTATTCCTTCTAGGAGAAAACAGTGAGTGCATTGGAACTTAGAAGCACATGAAAGTTACACATACTCACCCCAAAGTCCTGAACCCATGTCAAAGACTAGGGATCGGCAGGTAAACTTTCCTAAACAAGAACTGGCTGTATTTTGGGTATTGATAGAGTTCCTGTAGCAGCACATAGCAGACAAAAATATTTGCATGACCACTCAGCATGAAAGGAGACCTTATGGGTGCTATTCTTGAACCAAAACCCTCTATATACCGCTGGGAGGTTTTTAAGTTCATAGGCAGCACACCTCTGGAATTTGCTTTCTAGCCTAAGAAGAGCTATTTTCTATACAACAGCCCATTTTAGGGTCATCTTGCGTGTGACGCCAAGTTTGAGAATTCTGAGCCCTGGATTTATAGAGAGAGAAATTTCCTAAACAGAAGAATTCTTGGGAAATGAAGAGGATCACCCATATTCCTTCTCCCTGACCTGTTTCACAAGCTAGAAGGAAAATGAGAGACCTATGATTTATGGAAGCAGGGAACCTGCTCACTAGTGAGTGAATCAGAACATTCAAGCCTAATAAGTGGTCCTCTTTCAGTAGACCCCAAATATGATTGCCTTTCTGGTGGAATTCATGGGCTGAGGGCTTTACTTTCTTTCTTTATTCTGCTTATGAACTCCCATGAGTCTTTGAAAGTGTTATGTGTTTTCTATATCTTTTTATAAGCTTCTATGAATCATATGTAGATTTAGAGCTGGAAAGGACCTCAGAGGTCACCACTTCCAACACCTTCAGCTTTACAAATGAGGAAATTGAGGCCCAGAGATTTAAAGTGCATAGTCTAAGTCACTCAAGTAGTAGGGCTAGAGTTTCAACCAGGTCCTCTCACTTTAAATCTAGTATTCTTTCCACTGTATTATTTCTGTTAATTCCTTTGCATAGTCTCCATTTTCTTTGAGGTAGAGTAAAAGCTCTCCCATACCTTAAAAAAAATTAGATCACAAAGTCAGTGTCCTTTGCTGCCCACTATCAGAGCTGAGGGCATCTACATGGGACAGTGGATAGAGTGCCAGGCCTCGAGTCAGGAAGACTCATCTTTATGAGTTCGAATCTAGCCTAAGACACTTACTGTGTGACCCTAGGTTAATCACTTAACCCTGTTTGACTCAGTTTCCTCATTTGTAAAGTAAGCTGGAGAAGGAAATGGCAAATCATTCCAGAGTCTTTGCCAAGAAAATCATAAATGGGATCATGAAGAATTGGACACAACTGAAAAAACTCAACAACGACAGCATCATAGCTTGTTCTCTCCTGATATTCCCCATCTTAAGGGGTTCTGAACATGATCCTCATTCATCCATAGTTTGATTTCTCCAGAATTCCTTTCCTCTCACTTCAAGGTGGGATCCCAGAATTCTTAAACGCGGGGTTGCTGAGGGAACAAGTCTGAGGATAGTGCTATGCAGAAGCTCTGTTTTTGTCTTTGGGAGGCTGGCTTCTATCATTCTAAAAATGTGGATTACAGAAATCCTCCTCACCCAACCAGTAAATCAGAATTCAAGAAGTACCACCACTTGGGTCCATAGTTGCCATCTTTCTAGTTGAGAAGGTATACAAGTGCTCCCTACCATCCCTCCAATGCCGAAGCAGGAAATGGGAACTCAATGTACAGGAACTCTTCTTTCAGGTTTTGTGCTTTGATTCTGCACCAAGGCAGTCACTAAGGTCGGAGCTGTGGGGTACGGCTGTCAAACACCAGCTCTGCTGCATTACCCCCCCAAAACACACAACGATGTCTACTCTGTGCACTTTTAGTTCCATTGTTCTCTGGCTTCTCCTCTGAAAAGGGCAAAAAAGAATGGGTAGAAAAAGAGGCAAGTCTACAATTAATTCTACCTTTTATAAAGATCAGCACAAAGAAGTTGTTCCAATTCACAACAGCTCAACTAAACGAATCCTTCCTCCACATAGCAAATGCTTAATAAATGTTTGTTTTTTGATTGATTGATTGGTACTCAGTGGAAGTTCTTAATCCTTTCTGTGAGGTTGCCCATCCCTACCTCCACAGAGATACATAATCAAAGGCCGAAACAAAGACCCACATCCCAAAAAGCTTATCATATTAATCAAAAAACTCCCCTGTTCATCTCCCTACACATGATTTTCCAAATTACTGCCTTTTGTGGGTGTGATGACAGCTAGGAAGTGAGGGGATGTCTACTTAGACATGGGGAAAAGCACCTGGGGGAATAAATTTGTTTGAGCGGTTCTCTCTTCCTTCCCACTCCCACCCCTTAGTGCCCCTGCTGAGATTCCTCCTTCCTTCTCCACCCCCAGGAGCTGCCTATCATATTTTCAGCAAGCTGTCAATGTGATCCCCATGTGAGCTATTAAAATGTTACATTGGGTGATGATATAGAGAAGAGAGAGCACAGAACTGGGAGTCAGGAGACCTGTGTTCTAGTTCCATCTTTGCATCTGTCTAGCTGTGTGACCTTGGGCAACTCATGTCACCTCTGTGAGCCTTAGTTACCTTATATTTAAAATGAGTGGGTTGGGCCAGATGATTTCTCTGAGGTGTACTCCAGATTTAAATCCTGTGATCCTGTGATAACAACTTAAAGAGTTACCCTTCCCACATATATTTGCTTTGTAATTTTCTGGGGTGTCTGAAAGCCTTTGAGATCTAATGCAGTGTTTCTGAAATTGCAGCATTTCAGGTATCATGACAAGCAAGGGAGGGAAATATATTGGGGTCAGGACTCTTCCAAGTGCCCATGAAATCACACAAAAGAGTTGGGTACCTAATCTGCCTGACAACAAGCCTGATTGTTCTTGAAATATAAATATTAATGTACATCACTAAAATAAAAAAAAAGAAATATAAATCTTGTCTCCCCTTTGTTCTCACTTCCCTTTTACTAAAAATGAAGATACTCTCTGAAAATCTCTATCATATCAGTCAATCCATCAAAGTAGCAAGCATGTGTTAATCTTTTACTGTGTGCCAAGCACTGTGCAAGGCACCGGACATAAAAAGACAAAAGTGGTTGTATATGTGAAGGGAGAGAAAGTGAGTAGTCAAGCATAAAGGCTGAGAAGTAAATAACTAGAAGGATGTAGGTACACTAAAAAGCAACAGGATAAGTAGAGAAGAAGACTACTGGGGAAACACAATGAATTCTGCTTAGGACAGGTTGATCTTGAGATACCTTCAGCTAACTGGTCTAAAATGATCAATAGGAAATTTGGGATATGAAACTACAGTTCAGGAGAAAGATTAGGGCTAAATATATAGGTCTTATAGTCATCTACAAAGAGCCTATAACTAAACACATGGCAGCTGAGGAATTCATCAGGTGAAAGAGTATATAGAAAGAATTGCACTTGAACAGTCTTGGGGAAGACCCACAGGCAGCAGGCATGATAGGGATGATAATCCAGGAAAGGAGAGCAAGAAGGACTGGACAATTAAGAGAAGAATTAAGAGAGAGAGAGTTATGTCATAACCTAGAGAAAGAGAAAGTATCCATGGAGAGAGAGTGGTCGGCAGTATCGATGGTTGCATAGAGCTCAAGAAGGATGAGGATTGAGTTAAGAGCATCACATTTGACAGTCAAGGGACCATTGGTAAGTTTGAAGAGAGAAGTTTCAACTGAATGAGGAGTCAAGGAGGAAGGGAAGAGGAATTTGAAGGATGGTGATGTCTTCCATTGAAAAAGGTAAATTAAGAACAGGGTAGAGAGAGATAATGAAATCCCATCTCATTCTTTCCTGCTTATCCTCAGCTACTCAAACTTTGCCCCCAAAAATTGGGTGGGGGAGGGGAGATGTACTGGGTAGGGGTTTACTCACCAGCCACTTTCCAGAGCCCATGTCGGGAGATAAGCTGTGGCAAAGGCAGATTTGGGGTGTGTGTGTGTGTGTGTGCGTGTGTATGTGCGCGCGCGTGTGTGTATGTACAAATTTTCCTGTGCAGTTGCTCTGGGTGCTTGGGTCAGGTTTATTTATAACTGCCATGAGTGGCTGATTATACGGTACAGTAAGCCAATTCTGAGAGTAGGTGAGTATTGAAGGGGATGGTGAAGCTGTGTTGGAAACAACCTCACCATTGGTTGTAAGAATAGGGTAGGATACAAATCATACTCACTCTGTGATTGGGTGATCACCTACCCCTTGTGGTCAAGCCATGGCCCCCTTAAGTTCATTCCACTCACCCTTCCACCAAAGAGGGGGAATCATAAGTCCCCCACTTTGAAAACCACTGGACTAGAGGATGATGTAAGAAGCATAGTTATACTGGAATTGTTGACTGAGATGGAAGGTAGTGAGGACAAAATATTGGGAATGAGTACCAAAGCTGAATGTTCAGTAAAGGACCTGGCAAGGAAACTGGACAGCACAGTGATAACATTATGGCTATTGTTTTGAAGAAGGTTTCTATCTTATTCCAATTTTTTGTTTGTGTAGCCCTACCTGGATGGCCCTCATACCAGGTGGAACTTTTGGAATTAAAATGTCCTTCTCATTGTTATTATGGGTTATTTTTTCTCTTAAAGAAAACTGTGCTCTTTGAACCTGATCATTAGGTATCTATCTCAAGTGATATGACCTTATCTTCTGTACTGACAGAAACATTGATCTTCTAGGCTTCTAGGGCTACCTCATTGTTAGAAATGTAAGTTTTTGGTAAAGGACAGATTAACACAGGCAAGATAGAATTGATATCATCTTCTTGCTGAGATTTTTCATTAATTCATTTGTTCATTCATTCCACAAGCATTTATTAATTACCTGCTACATGCCTGACCTGTGTTAGAGCATTCCAAGCTCATATTGGTCTTATCAGCCACAGTCAGACATTGTACCTTGACTCCAACATAGTGATGTCATTTTGGTCCTCTTCGAGAATGAAGGACAACAACCAACCAACTAGCTACGCACCAAAGCCCTCTGCTAGACAGAAGGGATATAGAAAGAAAGAAACAAATAAATAAAAAAGAGTCCCTGATCTGAAGCTACTTACACCTTGGGCTTCTTATTGCTCCTTAGTAGATGTGGAAGACTGAATAGGAATTGGATTCTAAACCAATCCAATCCAATCAACATTTATTAAGAGCCTACTATATTCCAGGCACTGTTTCAATGCTGGGGATTCAATTAATTAAAAGAAAGACAGCAGGGTAGCTAGGTGGAACAGTGAATAGAGCACTGGCCCTGGAGTCAGGAGGACCTGAGTTCAAATCCGGCCTCAGACTCTTGATGCACTTACTAGCTGTGTGACCTTGGGCAAGTCTCTTAACCTCAATTGCCCTGCCTTCCCCCCTCGGAACAAAACAACAACAAATAAAGGCAGCCCCTGGCTGCCTTTATGTAATGGGGAGGGGAGAGGAAATTATGCATAAAAGGAAACAAGAAATTAGGGGAAGGAGTCACACCAAGGAGTACTCATAATGGAGACATCTTGTTTAGTGAAGCTGAAAGCAGGCAGAGAAGTAGATGCTGAGTGGAGGGAGCCGAAGCCCTTCTACAAAGGAAGTATCGGAAAGGAAACTGGAGGAGGCTGGTATTTCACCCTCCAGCCCTCCAAGCAGAGAGGAACAGAGGCTGAGAGATGGAGGGTGTTAGTCAAGGCTTCAATTAGCAGGATAGTGAAGAGACTAGAGGAGATGAACTTAACCTATGAAGGGCATCTTTTTTTTTTTCCTGTGGAGTTGAAATTAGGTAGAGTAGCAGATGAAGAGTGGAGTGATACTCCACTGACAGGTTTCCTGGCAGGGTCCTGGACAAATGGTACCACTTAATTTGGAGATCTTTATAGTTTAAAGAAATAAATATTCCCAGCTATCTAAAAACTGGATACATCTAGCTAGAACAAGAGAGGCAATAGCTAATAACTTGAATGTCCATCAATGATATTTCCCCCAGGTATGGGGCAAGAAAAAAGAAGAAGGGATGAATGCAGGAAAGAAGGAAGGAGAAAAAGATAAAGGAAGGAAAAAGAAAATGAAAAAGAAAGAAAGAAAGAAAGGAAGAATTATATTTACTCGGTATAGTAAAGGGATTGGTGAAACTGTGTATCCAAAACAATTCTCAAAGGGACAACTTCACTACATTACATGATTCAAGGGAAGGGGTGCTGGGCTTAACATAAATAAGCCCTTAATCTTCTGCTTTAAAAGTTAAAATCTTTTCATAACACGTTCAAATGAACCTTTGGGGAGCACCTTCAAAAACAGGTGTTTAAGAACAGCCATGATGCCAGCTACAAATTATCAAAAAATTAGCGAAGGAGAGACTGTCTGTTTATTGACTTTGAAACAACCCCAAACCATCTACAGTAGCATCTATGGAACACTCATTGTGTGACAAAAAACACACAAAGCACTAGAATAGGCAGACTAAGAACCAGAAGGCAATTCTCATACTCAGAGAACAGTTTAAAGGAAAACAGAAACAGCTTACAAGAGAAGGTCCTAGAAAGAATGACAAAGAAACATGAACAATGGCCAAAGCATATAAAAGTCTGGGGTGCAATCCCCCAAGCTGGGACTTCTTTATAAAATGGCAGAATGTGTTTCAGAGTGCTTTTCTCAAACGCACTCTGCTTAGTGGTGGTGGTGGCAGGGTTGAGGAGGAGTCTCCTAGTACTAGGAACAAGGGCTTCTACCTATGGGTGGAATCATGGTGTTGAGAACACACACCTATGCAGAACGTAACACCTGCCAGTGATTAAGAGAAGAGATCTGAGAATCACAGACTTAACACATTTCATTTTCTCTCAATATTAACTTTCACAACCACATGCTCCCTGCAGTGTGAATGTGTCTTCTTGAGATGAATGTGGGGTTGGCCTCTGTCATTATCTTTCTCACCTTCATTGCCAATGGAGTGACTGCTTGGGGAGATCTGGCCCTGGTGCTGTACAGTTTGAGGTCACCCAGGAATGTGTTAGCTGAACATTAAGTTATATCTAGCTGATAACAAGATGGATTTAAAAAGTGATGAGGGATGACAGAGTACACATGTACATTAAAGCAGATGACAGGAAATTGAAAACATGACTGTAACTTATTAAACATTGATTTTCCAGACATTTCTTGATATTGTTTGACAAAAACAAATGTTAGCAGGAACAGAAGTGATAAAGTTGGAAAGGAGGGTATATTGACTGGTCAGAGTAGAGGGCTGATAATGTTGACCCAGAGGTTATCACTGAAGACTAGGCTAAAATTGTTGAATGGAAGATGAAAGGACAAATGGAAATTATGACCATGGAGAGGGTATATAGAAAAAGATGGACAGGAATGCAGAAAGAATTTGGCAAATTATCTGGGAGATGTCATTAGCATGGTATGGTAGAAAAAATGCTATATGGGAAGTCAGAGGACACAAGTTCAGATACCAGGACTATCACCTACAGCCTGTGTGACTTGGGTTGTCATTTAATTTCTTTGGTCTTCAGTTGTCTCATTTAGATGGTAAAGGGATTTAGACTAGATTACTTTTGAGGAAACTTCTAGCTCTATTATTCTTTCAATTAGATGTTCAAGATTTTCTAGCTGACTGTAATGTTTTCAAGTTTTTTATACCTCTATTTCTAATCTATAGCATATTCATAATGATAACACCTAGCATTTGTATAGTACATTACAGTTTACGAAATGATCTCACAAATATTGTCTCATTTACTCCTAACAAATACTGTGAGATGAATAAAGGAGGCATTATCATTCCTATTTTTTAGAGGAAAAGACTGAGATTCAACTTGTTCTAAAAATCACATGGCTAGACCATGACTGAAACTCAATGTCAGTGTTCATTTTACTATCCCACACTACTTGTCTAGAATGATATATAATGAATTGGTATGAAGATCTAAACAAGAGTTACAAAGGAAGAGAAGGCATGAGTGTGGGTTGTCATTTGCACTATTGCAGGTATTACACAAATAGATAAACTCAGAGATCTATCAAAATAATAATAAGGATGGAAGTTGTTACTTCAGTTAGCATTTATATAGCTCTTTAATAATTAAAAAAAACAATATAGATGTACATTTATTTTTTGATCCTCAGAATGACCCTGGTATATGGTTATTCCCATTTTATAGATGAAGAAATTGAGGCTGAGAAAGTTCAAGTTACGTGCCCAAGGCAACATGGCTAATAAGTATGAAAGGCAGTATTTGAGTTTAGGTCTTCCTGACTCCAAGTCCAAAGCTCTGTCCACTACCATCTAACTACCTTTAATATACCAAAGAATGAAAGTATACATACATACACACATATATGCATACATACGTAGTGTACTTTTATATGAATACTTATGTGCATGTATTAAAGTATGCATATATGCGTTTACCTGTCTCCTATTGGTGACAATGCTATTGATCCTTCCAGCACTTAGCACAGTGCCTGGCACATAGTAAGTATTTAATAATTGTTGATTGATGGATACCTCTTGCAGCTCTTCCTTCCCACCGCCACCACCTCCCATCAGGTCTTGACCATTCCAATAACCATTTAATTCACTTTTCTGTCTTTCTTTAGCCCCTGCGCTTTGCTGCTAGATCTGAATCCTACAGTTGGATTTATATTCTTAGAATACTGCTTTTATTATGTCAGTCCTTTTGTTATGGCAGTTCTGTGAGCAAAACCTGTGTTGGCTCCCCATTGCCAACAGGATAAAGGTCAGACTTCTTAACCTGATATACAAAGCCCTCCATAGCTTATTGCTACTCCCCACATATTTTTACTTTAGACAACTGCTCTACATGTATTTTCTTCTTTAGTGAGACTAGTCTCCTCACCATTTGCTCAACATGCTTTGCACGGTCCTTGCTGCCTGTCACTATACAATGACAACCACCTACAGTTACCTCCCTACTCTTTGCTGCATATCTAGATGAAGACACATATATATGTATATACACATATATGTCTAGATACACAGCAATGTGTGTATTACTCATCCTTTAAGGCTCAACTTAAGTCTCGCCTCTTCTCTAAATCCTTCATCATCACAGTCAAAAATAATCCTTCCTTTTTTCTAAATAGCATTTATTCTCTATACCTCTCATTTGAAACTTATCATATGGTATCAAATTCACAGAATAAGAGAAGTTTGGAAGTAGAACAGAAAAGAGATCATAGGCTATAATCCCTTCATCTTACATATGAGAAAAGTAGATCCAAACATCAACATATCATGCCCAAGCTAGTTGATGACATAACTTGGAGCAGAAGCCATTTTCCTGGTCCCTCATCTACTACTCTTTCCATGATATCATGTTTTGCCTCCATTTCTCTTTTAGTTTTGTTGCTGTTATTTTGTGCGGGTATGTATTTTGCCTCTCTGTATAGATTCCTGAAAGACAGAGGCTTTATCTTAGGCTTTTTTTTGGCATTTTCTTTCAGAGCTCATCACAGTGCTTTGCATATGCCATAAATATTTGTCCATTGACAAGAGTTATACAAATCAGTAGGTTACAGCAAATCTGTCACATTATCTCCCAATATTCCATATGTTTGATTTTCTTCATCTTCTGAATATGGTAATGGGAAAAGTAGGGCTTTTCAACCTGCTTTCCTCATAGCCTAATTGCTTCAGCTACAGAAATCTATTTGTAAAACCCCGGATGTCTTGGCAATCACCCAGTTTGGGGCAGGGGTGAAAGAGGGGAAAGCAGAAATAGAATTTTCAACAAAATGTTGGAAAAACACTTAAAATGCATTTGCTGTATCATCCCCAAATATTTGAAACATCAGTAAACTATTCTATTTCTCCACACACTCACTTGGAGCTGTTTCTCTATGAAGAGTAAGTGTGGTTGGCATAAGAGTAGGAGAACTGCATGTGAAGGGAGAATACCTGAGCATCCTGGCTTTGAGTCCCAGCTCTTCCATTTGAGTGCTGATTGGGTAATGTTGGTCAGGCAGGAACCTCACTGAAACTCATTTTCCTCACCTGTGACATCAGAGTAAATATAGGATTTCAGAGTTGGAAAGGATTTCAGTGGTCATCTCTCATGACACCTATACCTAGAAAATAATTCTTTCTCGAGAATTCCTGAGAAATTCTTGTCCAACATTTGCTCGAAGGCCTCCAATTAAGGGATACTCACTTGCTCCCAAGGTAAGCTATTCCACTTTTCAATGGCCATAATCATTAAGAAAATATTTCTACTCCTTTCCATCAAGCCTAAATTTGTTTATAGCTTACACGCGTTGCTTCTAATTCTTCCCTCTGAGACCAAGAAGAAGTTCAATGCCTTTTCTACATGAAAGTTCACCAGTTACTTGAAGGCAGTTCTTATTTCTCCCTTTAGACTTTGAAACACAGACAAAACCTTCCCAGTTCCTTGATGAAATCCTCATACTGCATATACTTCAAGCTTTTTGCCATTCTGATTACTTTTCTCTAGATACTACCTAGCTTATCAATGTCTTTCCTAATATATCTCTCCAGAAATGAGCATAGTACTCTGGATGTAGTCTAATCATAGCAAAGTATAAAGCAAGTCTCACCTGGGACTATTCCAGAAAGCCATGATTCTCTTAAGGAATCATGGAAGCAGCTAGTTGATACAGTAGACAGAATGATGGACCTAGAGACATGAATTTGAATTCAGCCTCACATGCTTACTAGCTCTGTCATCCTGGGCAAGTCATTTAACCTTGTAAAGTAAAAAGCAAAGTAGATTTTTGTTAGTATTTCTTGGAGTTTAGTTTTCCAGGATCCATGGCCATAACAATCTCCTGTTCCCAGGTATTTTGCCTTGCCAGTCAGGTGCTGAGTCGCATAGACTTTTGTACCTGATGGCACTGAGCCAATTAGGTGTTGAGTAACATAGGTTTTCATACCTTCTGGCTCTGAGCCTATCAGTCAAAAGTGTATATATTCAGAGACATTGGAATTTTGCCTTGGTGGAGAGGCTTGTTCATGGAAAGGCCCTTTGATTTTCTGGATGGGACTGGGTAGTCATTTGTTAAGCAGAGCTGCACCCCCCCCAACTCAGATGTTGGTGTTCCCCCAGTCTGGTGATGCATGTAAATGTTAAAGTATGTAGCAAGATTTCTAAGACAGTTGGATCCCAATCTATGGGACCACTCCTCAGTCTCTGTGCTCATTGCTCTATGTTTCCTTGCTTGTTCTGCACTGTTGAACTAAAGTAGCATTACTAGCCCCTTTGAAGTTGTCTTTCCTTTAGAAAAGCTGATCAAGAATCAGTGCTAGCAACCCACTCCGTGCACTAGTGTGTTTGCTATTACAGACCTCTATGTGAGTCAGTTTTCTCATGTGTAAAATGGATAATAATACCACCACCTTCTAGGTTTATTGTAAAGATGACATGAAATAATATCTCTAAAGGGTTTTATAAACAAAGCTCTATATCTATGTGCATCCTAGTTGTTGTTTGGAAGCCCAAGATCACATTAGCCTTTTCTGTTTGCCTTATGACACTGATGCTTTATATGGAGATTACAATGCAGGGGTGGAGCCAAGATGGCGGCCTGAAAGCAGACACTTGCTTAAGCTCCCCCCAGGTTCCTCCAAACACCTACAAAAATGGCTCTGAACAAATTCTAGAGCTGCAGAACCCACAAAATAGCAAAAGGAAGAAGGGCTCCAGCCCAGGACAGCCTGGATGGTCACTGGGAAGGGTCTATTGCACACAGCTGGGAGCGGAGCAAAGCAGAGCCCAGGGTGGGCTGCGCCAGGACCAACCAGACTGGGAGCCCGGCAGAACAGGCGAAGCGCCCTAAATCAGTGAGCTGTGGCAGTTACCAGATTTCTCAACCCACAAACACCAAAGACAACAGGGAAGGTTAGTGGGAAAACTTCTGGGACAGAGTGAAAGGAGTTTGTGGTTGGCCACTGCCCCAGGGGTGGCAGAGGTGGTACAGCTCTGAGGCTGCTTCCAGAGCTACAGCTGCAGTTGCCTCTGGCCCCAGGCCCACCTGGTGGGAGGAATTAAGAGGTGGATTAGAGCAGAAGTGTAAAGCCTGCTTTGCCCAGCCTGAATCTGGGCCACAATCCTGGTTGGCAGCTTTTGGGGGAGAAGGAATGCTGGTGTGGCAGAGCTTGCTGCCCAGCCCCTCAAACTTGGGACAAAGTACTCTCTATTCTATAAGCAGTCTTACCCTGACAAAAAAATCAAGGGTCAAGTAGTTGGCTGGGAACATGACCAGGCAGTAAAAACGGTCTCAGATTCAGACTCAGACTTTGGAATCATTTTTCGGTGACAAAGAAGACCAAAACATACAGCCAGAAGAAGTCAACAAAGTCAAAGAGCCTACATCAAAAACCTCCAAGAAAATTATGAATTGCTCTCAGGCCAAGGAAGAGCTCAAAAAGAATTTGGAAAAGCAAGTAAGAGAAGTAGAGGAAAAACTGGGATGAGAAATGAGAATGATGCAAGAAAACCATGAAAAACAAGTCAATGACTTGCTAAAGGAGACCCAACAAAATACTGAAGAAAATAACACCTTAAAAAATAGACTAACTCAAATGGCAAAAGAGCTCCAAAAAGCCCAGGAGGAGAAGGATGCCTTGAAAGGCAGAATTAGCCAAATGGAAAGGGAGGTCCAAAAGACCACTGAGGAAAATACTACCTTAAAAATTAGATTGGAGCAAGTGGAAGCTAGTGACTTTATGAGAAATCAAAATATTATAAAACAGAACCAAAGGAATGAAAAAATGGAAGACAATGTGAAGTATCTCCTTGGAACAACCACTGAACTGGAGAATAGATCCAGGAGAGATAATTTAAAAATTATTGGACTACCTGAAAGTCATGATCAAAAAAAGAGCCTAGATATCATTTTTCAAGAAATTATCAAGGAGAACTGCCCTGATGTTCTAGAGCCAGAGGGCAAAATAGAAACTGAAAGAATCCACCGATCACCTCCTCAAAAATATCCCAAAAGAAAACTCCTAGGAATATTGTCGCCAAATTCCAGAGCTCCCAGATCAAGGAGAAAATACTGCAAGCAGCCAGAAAGAAACAATTGGAGTATTGTGGAAACACAATCAGGATCTAGCCACTTCTACATTAAGGGATCAAGGGCTTGGAATATGATATTCTGGAGGTCAATGGAGCTAGGATTAAAACCAAGAATCACCTACACAGCAAAACTGAGTATCATGCTCCAAGGCAAAATATGGATTTTCAATAAAATAGAGGACTTTCAAGCTTTCTCAGTGAAAAGACCAGAGCTGAATAGAATATTTGACTTTCAAATACAAGAATCAAGGGAAACTTGAAAAGGTAAACAAGAAAAAGAAATCACAAGGTACTTACTAAAGTTGAACTGTTTTGTTTACATTCCTACATGGAAAGATGATGTGTATAATTTATGAGACCTCAATATTAGGGTAGTTGAAGGGAATACATACACACACACACACACACCTGTGTGTGTGTGTGTGTGTGTGTATGTATGTGTATATACATATAGACAGAGGGCACCAGGTGAGTTGAATATGAAGGGATGATATCTAAAAAATAAAATCAAATTAAGGGATGAGAGAGTAATATATTGAGAGAGGGAGAAAGGGAGAGATAGAATGGGGTGAATTATGTTGCATAATAGTGGCAAGAAAAATCAGTTCATTGGAAAGGAAGAGGGGGGCAGGTGAGGGGGAATTAGTTAATCTTGCTCTCATCAGATTTGACTTGGAGAGGGAATAACATACACACTCAATTGGGTATCTTACCCCACAGTAAAGAAGGAGGAAGGAGATAAAAGGGGTGATGAAGGAAGGGTGGGCAGTTAGGAGGAGGAGGAAATCAAAAGCAAACACTTTCAAAAAGGGACAGGGTCAAGGGAGAAAATTGAATAAAGGGGGACAGGATAGGAGGGAGCAAAATATAGTTGGTCTTTCACAACATGAGTATTGTGGAAGGGTTTTACATAATGATACATGTGTGGGCTATGTTGAATTGCTTGCCTTCTTAGGGAGGGTTGGTGGGGAGGGAAGAGGGGAGAGAATTGGAAACTCAAAGTTTTAAAAGCAGATGTTCAAAAAAAGGTGTTTTTGCATGCAACTAGGAAATAAGATGTACAGGCAATGGGGCATAGAAATCTATCTTGCCCTGCAAGAAAGTAAGGGCAAAGGGGATTGAGGGGGGAGTGGGGATATAGAAGGGAGGGGTGACTAGAGAATGGGGCAATCAGAATACATGCCATCTTGGAGTGGGGGAAAGGGTTGAAATGGGGAGAAAATTTGTAATTCAAAATCTTGTGGAAATTAATGCTGAAAACTAAAAATATTAAATAAAAATGTAGATACTGTAAAAATGAGTTAAAAGCACCTCTGTCAAGTTTTAAATTGGATAACTTGGGCAATCTTTCTATCTTTGTATTAGGGTGGAAACAGTCAGTTTTAAAGTAATACATGCTGTTTTCAGAATTTTTTGTAGAGCTAGTGAATGCAGAATGAAGACTACATTCTTTATCCTTTATCATCATACTACAGTTATGGTTACCTCATGTGTCATGTTTTGTTCTGAAAGTGCACACTGCCTTTCATTTTGGGGAATAAACAAGGCTAATGATTTGGTAATAAAATTTTTTTCTTTAATGTTTAAAAAAATAAAAATGAAAAAAGATTAAAATCCACTAAAACACCAGTTTTTTCATATGAACTGCTATCCTCACATCTTGTAGTTGTGGAATTGATTTTTTGTACCCTGGTATAAGATATTCCTGCCTAATAAATTTAATGTAATTACTTTTGTCACAATGGTCTAGTAGTCTATCATGATATTTTTTGGATCCTGACTCTTAAATCCCATCATCCTAGCTTTCTTTTCCATCTTGAAATTATCTGCAAATTTTATAAGAAAGCCATGTATGCCTTTATTCTGGGCATTACTTAAAAAAATTAACTTCATAGCAGAAAGTTTAGAGCCTTGGTGTTTTCTACTAGGGATAATGAAACAAGTTGATATTAAATCATTGATACTACTATAATCCTTTCCCTAAAACCCATTGGTATGAGACTCCCACCTTATTGGTGGAGCCCAGTGCCCTGCTCTTTGTGAAGGGAGCAGAGTAAGGCACCTTTGGGAACTCATCAAGCTTCAAGTCCTCTTCAAATGTTGAGTCACTTCCTGTGCTTCTGTCTTTAAGAAGGAAAGTGGAGGAGGCCAACTCCACTTGATATTGATGAAGGAATAGATTCCGGGAAAACATGAGAGGAACTGGCCATTTCTATCACATCCCTATTTCCAGCTTGCTACACTAGAGACTTTCCCTTTGGGTGATCCAGGACTGTCTCTTTGGATAAGTTACCTCAGTCCCAAAGAGAGAGCTCCCTCATTCTTTATTGTCTGATATATATTCTCCTACACATACCTTCTCTGATTTCTGTTTTGCTACTGATTTAGATAAATGGATTTCTTTGCTATGTTCTTTGTATGTTCGTTTTGGAACTCATATTTGGTGGGAAACAGGTCAAGCCTTGGATACAGAGCTTGGGGTCCTCCTTCCCCCAAATGACAAGGTGATCATCAGTTAGCCTGAACCCTATTATATCCTCTAGACAAACAATATTTTAGGGAGCAAATGGATATAGTACCAGCCCAGTACCCTCTTTCTCTGAGGACAGCTAAGTGGCCTCTAGCCCCAACCTCTGCTTCCTCTTCTGACAAGACAAATACGTCCTCTGTAGAAGGGTGAGGGGGAAAAAGAAGCTAGAGATTTCTATTATTCCTCCCTTTGAGCCAAACAATGACAGCCCTCACCACACATGGGCTTCTCTACATAGGTTCTTTCCCTGTACTATTCTTTGGGTTCTATCATTTAATCAGTTTAAAACCATCTAATTGTACTATTGTTTAGGCATATAATAACTAATAATAATAGATGAACATTTGTATAGTACCTACTATGTGCCAGCTACTGTGCGAAGTACTTTATAGATATCTCATCTGATCTTCATGACTACCCTGGGAGGTAGGTACTATTATTATCCCAATTTTACATTTGACAAAACTCAAGTTAGGTGACTTCTCCAGAGTCACACACAGCTAGTGTCTAAGGCTACATTTGATTTCAGGTCTCCTTGACTCCTGAACCAGCTCTACGCATTGCACCACCCAACTGCTTCTAAATAGGTAGAGGAAAAGCACTAGATTTTGAGTTTGGGACACCTGAGTTTGAATCCCATGTCAGTAATTTACGATCTGTGTGACCCTAAAGAAATTACCTAAACTCTCTCAGGATTAGTTTCTTCGTCTACTAAATGAGGATAGTAATAGCAGGGTTTTTGTAGGATCAAATGAGATGGCATATGCAAAGTGTTTTCCAAACCATAAAGCACTATATAATATAGCTATTATTACCTGGCCCATCTCTCTCCAACTATTCCACATGAAGAGCATAAAATACCTTGTCAAATGTATTTGACAATATCTACATAAGCTATACCGACAGCATTTCCCTGATAGACAGTTACGTAGTAATAAAAGGAAGTTAGTTTAGCACGAACAGCTTTAATGAAGCTATGCTGCTAATTAACCACATTCTAGTCTTTCCCATAAAATCTAAGTCAAGTTCTCTGGCCTATAATATTCATATTCCATTCCCTTCTTGATTCATAGAAAGCACTTGATAAATACTTGTTGACTGACTGACTGACTGCATTACTGATGGGTTCTTCTCCTTTTTTGAAAATCAGAACAACATTTGCCCTTCTCAAGTACTGGAGCACATCTCCCATTCTTTACAATCTTTCAAAGATCACTAACAGTGTCTCAACAATCACACCTGCCAGCTCTTTCAATACATAAGGATGTAGTTCATTTGGGCCAGGAGACTTGAACTCATCAAGGGCAGCCAGGTGCTTTCTTACTATCTCCTTATTTATCTTGGATGTCAAATCCCCATTAGCCATTTCCCCCCCTGTCCTTTACAGTCCAAAAATCATTCCTCTTTTCAGAGTTAAAAAAATAGAGCAAAATAGCAATTGGGCAGCTCTGTCTTCTCTGTAATCAGTTACTGTAGTTCCATATACCCCAAGCAATAATCTTAGCTCTTCCTTGATCCTCCTCTCTCCCTTTATAATTGTCCTTTGCTTTTCTCAGCAGTCTTAACTCATTCTCAAGGTTAACAGCCCTGATTCTATTCTTAAAGTACCATGCCATGCTTCTTTTGTATTCATCTTCTGTTACCTGCTCTTGCTTCCACCTTCTCTGTATGTCTTTTTATTCTATGCTTAAGGGCAAATGGAAAGAAGGAAGGAAGGGAGGAAGGAAAGAAAGAAAGAGAAAAAGAAAGAAAGAAGGAAGTAAGGAAAGAGAAAAAGAAAGGAAGGAATGGAGGGAGAAGGAAGGAAGAAAAGAAAAAAGAGAAAATGAGAAAGAAAATTAAAGAGAGGGTGGAAGGAAGAGAGGGAGGGAAGGCAGGAGGGAAGAAGGGAAAGAGAAAAGGAGAATGAATTTTAATGTCCCAGATTTGGAGAAAAATTGGAAAAAAATTCAGTCTTTCTCCCTTCTTTGCAGGTCACATTTTGCAAAAACACTGGTTGATTTTGCTGAACATTTTTTTTAAACTAAAGAAGATGGTTCATCAGGTAGGGAAAGAAGTACGCTTAGTTTATATTTGGATATGAGGTATATAAATACAAAGTATGAGGTATATAAATACAAAGTGAGATATGAAAAGTATTAATAAAAATTAAAAAAAACATAGTAAAATCTATGTTAATGAGTCAGCCAGGTGACACAGTTGTTCAAGCACTGTTCCTCATTTAAGGAAACCCTGTGTTCATACTGGCCTCAGACACTTTCTGTTGTGTGCCTCTGGGCAAGTCACTTAATGCATATTGCCTCTTTCCTCAATTGTAACATGGAGCTGATAACAGAACTTATCTAGTAGGGATGTTGTGAAGATTACATAAGATAACATTTCTAAAGCATTTATCACAATGCCTGACGTGTAGCAGGCACTATATTAGTACTTTATTCCCTTACCCTTCTCTTTTCCAGAGTACCGACGTTTACCTTTTTTTCTCATCATTAGGACTATTTCTTTTTGTGTTTCACAATGCTAAACTTGTGTGTTTCTCATGCTTCCTGGGCTGACTGCCCCTTTAGAATTATAGTCCCTAAGAACATATGCATCCTTCTTCTAGGTTAAGTATCAGATAATGCTTTGCTTTCCTCTCCTTCTTATATGGCAGATGCAACACCCACAGCGGCTGCTATGAATATGCCGGCATATTTACAGGTTTGAATCACAAGATGTAACAGACCCTCTAGCACAAAGATGAAACCAAGGCATTTATTCAAACACCAGAAAGCCAAATCCATCATAGTAATAAAGAAGTCTACATATTACCAATGCAGGGGGCACGGCCAAGCTCCCTTAAGCAAAATCACTCCCTCTCTTACTCACGCTACCTGCTCTGTCTGTCTGTCTGTCTGTCTCCCCCAGCTCTGATTGCTCTGTCTCACCCACTCACTTCCTGCTCTACCTGTTCAGCAAGCTCTTCCTACCACAGGCTCAAGTGACTCAGGCTTCCATCTGACTCAGGGTCTCAGAGCACGCCACATGGGACTATTAATGGATGGGAAAGATCTTCCCACTGCATAACATTACACTCCTCTAATACAAACTCTAAGAAGGAGTAGGTGCCTGCTTCTTAGGTTCCCACCATTTTCACAACAGGAACAAGTTCTTCCCTATTAGTGTGAATCAGATGCAGGGTAGAATTACCTCTTGTTGGGTCCTCCAACATTTGAAGAATGAAATTATGATTCAAGAAAGTTAAGACAGTATTAGCAAAGAGAGTTCCAGCAAGTATCAGGATAATTGAAATGTCCCATCACTATGATATCATGCTTCAGTGCCAGTTTTTAATCTACCTCCCAAGTTTATCTTTTTCCCCAAGTGCTCTGAAGTATACTCTAAAGGCAATACCCATTCTATTTCTTGCCTCTAATCACCAAAATATTGTCTTTCATTGCAGTTTGTTCTCTCTCTTTCTGTTTTTTGTGTGTATGTATATATGTATCATATATATATATATATGTATATGTATGTATATGATTTTTCTTAAGGAACACAATGTGACTAGGTCACATCTTCTTTTGCATATTCTCTTTTATTTCCAGAAAGGTATTATTATCCTCTGAAAGGCATTGGCTTACAACTAACTTGGACAAGCCATTTAACTTCTCAGTGTTTTAAACAACTTATGGCCATAAGTTTCAGAGAATTAGCCAACCTTCAATGATTGAGGGAGTTTTCTCATCAAGGATTTCCATTTGCCAGTGAAATCACAGGTTCAGTTCCTACCCCAAAGCCATGTTTCTGACGTGAGACTCATTTAAACATTTTCCAATGATACTTGTGAGGTGAAATACATTTTCTTTTGTTGGGATCTCTAGTTCACCTTACTTGTTATCCATATTTTTTGTCATTTTTGTGTGGACATACAGACCTATGGGCTTTATTACTGACTCTTT
The DNA here is from genome assembly GCF_011100635.1 of Trichosurus vulpecula. Taxonomy (NCBI): domain Eukaryota; kingdom Metazoa; phylum Chordata; class Mammalia; order Diprotodontia; family Phalangeridae; genus Trichosurus; species Trichosurus vulpecula. The sequence continues at coordinate 368,952,026 of NC_050573.1, forward strand.
TCCTAGCTTTTGTCTTCTATGTACATCTGAGGTTCTTAACTGCTATCTTCTTTGATGTTATAGCTACTCTTTGTGGTATTTGCTTCCTGGGTCTCCATTAGTAGTTTCCCTTCACCACTTTGTTTTCAGGTCAAAAACTTTATGAAAAAGTTTTCAAGACTTCAGACAAATCCATTCTTACCAGAGTTTGTTAGGTAGATTCCTTTCCAGGCTAGAGGGCTGTCATTCCTATATTTCAAGTCCAGAAATCCAAATTTCATTTTCAAATGCAAGATCATTAACCACCTGTGCTCTTCTCAAATCTATTTTTTTTCTTAATTGCAACCTTTGTCTTCAATACACAGAAATGATGAAAATAATATGAATGGTCTTATGTCCTTCAGTTTCTTGACTCTAATTTTTCAGTTGCTGGTTACATTTTGCAGGTTCATCCTGGGAAGAGATCATTTGTGCCCATGAGAATCAATAATCATATTTGTGCTACTTACCTTAAAGTCTTATTGTGAAGTTCAACTGAGATAATATCTATGGAAGTTCTTTGTATTTTTAGAATGTTACACAAAATAGATGCTCAACAATTAGGGCATGTCTAACCAATTTGTGATATATAAATCTAATGACATATTATTGTGCTACAGAAAAAATGAGCTTGGTGAATACAGATGATCATGGGAAGATACATGAAGTGATGCAAAGTAAAGTAGAACTAGGGATACAATATACACAATTACTAAAGAAATATAGTTGGAAAGAATGACAGAGAAACAGCAAATAAAAAACAAATACTGCACTTTTAGGATGGCCAAACTTGACCCCAAAGAAGAGAGAGAAGAAACCATCTCCACACCTTATAAAAGTGTGGCACTAAGAGTATGAGGCGTTGCATCAATTTTCAAGCTTTTTTGACATGCTAGTTGGTTTTGCTGAAGCTCCCTCCCTCACCCCAGTTTTATTCTTTGATATAAGACTTTCCTTTCTGAGAGGGAGATATAATGAAAAATATTGTGTCAGATAAAAAACAAAAGTAATAAATTGCATTTGAAGTGTTCTGTAAATGTAAGCCGCTATTATTTGTGGGAGGCAGTATGGTATAGTAGATAGAAAACTTGCATAAAGCTCAGAAGACCTAGGTTCAAGCTCCACCTGTAATATATACTCATGTTTGATCCTGGGAAAGTCACTTAATCACTTGATGTTCTAGATAACTTTCTAAGACTTTAAGTTGCAAAGAAAATGCAAATCTCTATTTGTAGATGGAGTTTCTGCCCCTGGGAATTCCTGTACCAATAAAATCAAGTGTCTAGTCCCTTTCCATATTATTTGTTTTGTAACTTCCCATTTATCAAACACATTCTGATGTCTAATGGTTTAAACGTCCCCCTCTGAGGTCTCATCAGAGTCTGGAAGTAATGATGTGTTTTCACAGACCATACAAATGGAATTTAAGCCTTGGCCAGACCTATTGCTCCAGAATGACTTTGAGTACAAGTCCAGTGGTAACCTGTCTATCATCTAATGATGAATCTAGTTAAGTTTGAAGAAGCTAATCCCTAGAAGATTGTCCCTAGGTGATATGAGCTGTCAGCCAACTCAATTCACGAATTCATCAACCAAGCAGAGAAGACCTGTGTCCATCTAATAACTAAATTGTGGGTCTTCCAAAATACTGAGATATTTATAAGATTTATAACATAGTGTCCAACATAAGGAAGGTTTGATTCATGGTAAATAATTCCCTTTGTTTCCAAATAAAGGCTACACGTTCAATTTCTTATATTGCTATGATATTTCTTATAGTATTTTATCATGTACATAGTCTCAGTTGAGCTTCACAGCTCAACTGTGAGATAAATAGTAATATTATTATTTGCATCTAAGTGTTGAGGACACTGAAGATTGGGAAAGTAATCTGTCCCAAGTCATGCATTTCTAAAGTAGTGTATTTGAGATAAGAACTCTGATCTGTTTCCTGGAGCAGTGTTTATTTCCATTACCCTACAGATTTCTGTCAGTAAGGTCCAACTTAGTTGTGTAGTGCAGCTAAAGGGTCACTGCTGCCAAGGAAACATATTGAGAAGGCTGCACTGACTGTTCTGGTCACATTAGATTCTGCTGTTCATGTATGAATATTGCCAGAATCACCTTCTTTCATCAAGATACTCATTTTACAGAAATGAAATTTAATGTGATGAAATTCCACACAGCCCATGGTTAGTGAGTAGGAAATGAAATGAATCTTTCCTGGGCTGCATAAAACAGACTGATCTAATTCCAATGGTCACTACAAGAAAATGTCAATTGGCTACAACTCCAATACATTGAAACCCTTAATTAATAGGAAGCTTTTAGGATAATGAAGTAAATGATAAGAAAATAGAAATAGAGATTCTTTGGAAAAATCAGCTTCTAAGGGATTCCCAGGCTTCTTCTCTATGCGTCCACCTCAAACTCCTTTCTGTTTCTCCATCCTTGGTCTTGCGCTCTGAGAGTTTGTGTTTAGAACATCTATTCTGAGACTCACACCTTCCTTCTGGGACACTCAATCAGAAAAGTAATTTTCTATTATGTTACTCTACTTAACAAGTCAGGGAAGCAGACTCAGATTTTAGAAAGCTCTCCAACATTATTAAAACAAAGTTATTTCCTAGATGCTAGTCAAGTTAACAGGAAATTCAATGAACTAGAACTTTCATTCCTAGATAATCTCTGGTAATTGCTTTGTTAAAATGGGTGCCATCTTACTCTTTTATCACTCTCATGCTATAAGAAATATATATTCTGGCACTTACTACCTAATGACCTTGGAAAAGTCACTTAACTTCTGTTGAGTCTTGGTTTCTTCATCTGTAAAATGAGGTGGTTAGACATGATGACCTCTGAGGTCCTTTCCCTGTCTCAACTTATGATTTGAGTATACGAAAGGGCCTTAGAAAAGATTTAATTCAGAGATGGAAAATGAGGTCCCGAGAACTTTAGTATCTTTTTCAAGTTCTTACTGTGTTGTGTAAGTCACCAGGCAAATGCTGAGTCACTCTGATTTAGGCTACATTAAATTAAGAGGTTATTCTATTTGATGGAGCAGATTATAAGCTATCTGTCTGTCTCTATCCATCTATGTATATATATATATACATATATATATATGTATATATATATATATGTGTGTGTGTGTGTGTGTGAATATGTATACACACACACACACACACATATATATATATACATTCATTCTATGTGATGCTGAGTCATTTTCTTCCATAAATACTCAATTGGCACTGGAAGCCTTTTGCTAGGGCCTGTAAGATGACAGAGCCACCAGTATAGCACTTAGGCTTTACAACTGTTATCACCCACTTCCTATTCATGACTGGGTCACCATTAAGTCATTGATAGTAATCAGTGGCACAGGGCTAAGCATAGTTTCACTTCACCAGAGAACTCCCTCCATTCATTCTTTAATCTAGTCATTTAACCAGTTCTGAATCTACCTTACTAAGCTATTATTTAGTCCAGAGGTATCAAATAGGTTGACTCAACACTCATACAGAACAGAAGAAAAATGGAAAAGGAAAATATTTAATAAAATAAATAAAACATAGAGTGTGCTAATATATGGTTTTCTAAGTCAATATGTGACCACAAGGATCTTTTTTTTCAGTTAAGTAGCCTCCCCTTTCTATCTGAGTTTGATCCCACAAGTTGAAGGGATCCCTACTAACACACAGAAAGCTTTCTAATGAGGATGCTTCAGGCAGATTTTTGCCTGGCCTTGTGCCATATAACATTTTGTCAATTACTTGGATAAGGCATAAATGGCATACTTAATCAAATCTGCAGATGATACAAATCAGGGTGGGACAACTAACACACACACACACATACACACACACACACACACACACACACACACACACATGACAGAGTCCGGACATAAAAAAAGATTATGACAGGCTTGAGCATTAAGCCAAATCAAGTAGAAAAACATTCAACAGGAGAAAAGTAAAGACTTACACTTGGATTAAAAAAAATCAGCTTCATAAGTATAAGAATGGGAATATTTTGCTAGATAGCTGTTCATGTGATAAATATCTCACTTTTTAAAAAGAAACACAAGCTCCTTGTGAGAAATAGCTCTGTGAGCTAGACCAGCAACCACAAAAATTAGTGTGTTATTAGGCTACATTCAGAGAAAAAGAGTATCCAGAATAAAAAAGGTAAAAGCTCCACTCTACTATGCCATGGTGACACCATCTCTGGAAAATAATATTCAGTTCTTGCCACATTTTAGGAAGCCTATTAATGTACTGAAGAACATCTGGAAGAGAACAATCACAATGGTGAATGACCTTAAGATCATTCCAAGTGAGGATCATTTGAAGAAACTGGGTATATTTAGCCTAAAGAAGAGAAGATCTGGGCATATATGACATAGCTGTCTTAACGTATCTTGTCATGAGAAAGAAGAATCAGGTTTTATCATGGATTCAGGAAGAACTAGGAGCAATAATTAAAACGTAGGAAGCAGATTTTATCAGGGAAATATTTTTTAACTTTTAGAATTATATAAAAATAAGATGGACTGCCTTAGGAGGTAACACGTTTCCCCTCACTAGATGTCTTCAGGTGAAATATTGAAGAGTCACTTATTGGGGAAGTTACAGAGGGGATTATCAACATGGCACTATAGTGGTAGGCAGATTAATTGGAAGAATATAAAATATACATTTATTAACATGAAATAAACTTACAATGCTTTACATCTTTAACAGACTTTTAATATACAATGAGCTCTACTTTTCCTACAACTTTAGATGATTTTGTTTTAGGTTCATGAGATTTTGACCAATATTCTTTAATTTTACTTTAAAAACAGGATTTATAGAACATTACTTATTAAGCATACCACTGACAAACAATCCATTTTTGGAAAGTTATATCTTGATTATAGCACATAGGCTTCCAATGGAGTTCAACTTAATCAAACCCCTAAGTCCCTGAAGAATATTTATCTCCCTGTCTTGGAAAAATTTCTTAAATGTTCATGATATGTGGCATGGTGCAAGGTCATGTTGCAGTAATAATCCATCTACATTTGAGAATTTATCTTATTATGAAGTAATGCTGCTTCTCAAGAGTTTCACAGATTTATCTAATTTCATCATCCCCTCAATGGAAATGAGACTTCAAGGCTTAGTAGTAGTCATAGTAGTTGTAATATCAACAGATTATCATAACTTAGGGGAGCATGGATATATTAGTTTGATGAAGATGCTGAAATCATACAGACTTAGATTTTTCCTGGCAATAACTTTGATATGGTCCTGAATGAAAAACTGAATTTCATCGATAAAAAATAACTTTTTTTTAAAGTTCCTGGGAAGTTAGCATTTGAATTAATTGGTTTTCTGATGACATTTGAATAAAATTCATAAAAATGGTTAGTAACTCTCTTTCCCAGATCTCCTCCCTGTTCTTGATACTTGGAATAGCACTATATTATACTATAAAGGAATCAATTACCTCTCCTTCCAATTGCCAGGTCCCCTGAAGGTCTTTGTTGTCTGAAGATTAATTAGGTTGTGTTTTTCAGTTAATTACAGACTGGATTTGCCACAATTTGTTGGTCCTTAATATTGTTTTCCATTTTGACCACACATTTCTTTATGCTCCTGTGTGATAGATCCTTTTTGTTGCAGGTATGAATCACCCTTAAAATGCTTGACTTCCCCACACCAACATCTACTAAAATATCTCTAGTAGTCATTAAAGTGTGATCTTTAAAGTTGTACATTAGTTGTAATATAGAACTTGAAGTAAGGAAGAGCTTAATTAAAATCCTGCATTGTCCTGATCAATTCATATTACCTCTTTCAATCTCAATTTCCTTATCTGTAAAACGAGGGTGCTGTATTTCATGTCCTTGAAGGTCCCTTCTGACTCTAAATCTATGATTCTATGCATTTTGGTGTGCTTTCTTGCAGTACACTAATGTCCATTCTAAAAAAATAGCAAAGAGCAATGAAATATGTGTATGGCATAAAATCCAGCACTCAGCTAACAAAGAACTAACCAAAGGGGAGTAAATCAGCTCAATCTAGTTTCATTTACCTATATCAGATGTTTTGAGTCAGCCCCATTTTAATGGAAACGCAAGTGCATGACCAAGCTGTTATAAACTTAAGAAAAATAGGAAATGATGTTGAAAACTAAAAATAAATTAATTAATTTTAAAAAGTAAAAAAAAAAGAAAAATAGGAAATGGATAGGGAATGGATCTATAATTTCATTGATATAGAGAACTCTCAGGTGAGGAAACTCCCAATATCTGGGAAATCACCTTCTCTGCAATGTATAGTCTTAGAGAGTTGCCTAGATCACCCAGAGGTTAAATGTTTTGCCTAAGGTCACATAGCCAAGTATGTGTTGCGGGCAGGGCTTGAAGCCACGTGTTCCTAGCGATGAGGCCAACCTTCTCTATCTACTATGATACAGCTACCTCACAAAATAACATATCAAAACTACCTCTTGTTCTAAAGAATTATTCACAGCATTGTGTTTATAGACTAGATGGTTGCTGAAAGTCCCTGTCAATTCTGAGAATTACTCTGGTTGCTTTTCTGATCATATATTGTCTGACTGCTGTATGGAAAATGAATATTAATATGGGAGAAGTGGAAGACTGGGTTGGAAGGAAGGAGGGTGAGAGTGACTGGCCAAAGCTGCTTTGGACAGTATCACAACAATTTAGTCAGGTGATGGTGAGGGCATGTTTTAAGATAGCAGCTTAGCAGCAGAAATCAAAAGGAAGGGAGAAAAACAAGATTTTTTGTGGATGTAAAATTAGGTGGGGCAGCTGTTGGATTTGGAAAGTGAGGCAGAAATAACATCTAAGTCTGTACTTGGACAACTAGATGAATAATGACAGAAACAGGAATGTCTGAATAAGGAACGGGTTTTGATTTTAGACAAAGAGAAGTGTGAATTAGCCATTAGTGCAGATAATTATACTGCTGTTTACTTCTTTCAAAACGGGTACTAAAGAATTGACTGTATTGTTTCACCATTTTTTTCCACCTGCATTATAACAAATAATTCTCTTAATTCAACAGTGGCAGAGAAAGAATTAAAAGCCAGGATTCCTGACTCCTGGTCTGATCTGTCTAATCACATTTAATAATACCAAGCAAGCAACAAATATTTACTCAGAGCCCAGTACTATGTTATTCATTATATTTTTGAACATTAGTTTGTGATAAAATACAACATAATATCTTTGATTATTTAACAACAAATGGCTGCAGAATGAAAAATACCATGAAAATGCAGTAAGTGAAAATCTCCATTAATGAACTGGTTGTTCAACCTGCTTAATGTTAATTTATTTCTCCTACTCTTTCCACTAAATGGTGCTGCTTCCAGATGGATTTTTTGGCTAAAAAATGGCTTCAGTTTTTCTGGGGCCAATCTGATATTCTTTGAGGTAAAAGTTTATGGCTTCTGTGTTACTACTGCATGGTCCAGACCTATAGCTAAAGTGATGGAAAACTGGGTCAAGCACCTAGCTGGGAACATCTGTATAAACAAAAATTTTACTTCAGTAAACTATGCCAGGGATATTAATAAATTCTGGGTACTTTTGGAAAGGGGACCGTTGAAGGGTCTTGGATGACGTTCTCTCTATCATAAATCTACATTCGAAAATTCCTAGCTCTACGCAAAGTATTTCTATGCTCACAGTGGCTACTTCATTTGCCTACACAATCAATATCGAACTCATTACATTTTAAAACTCTTTGAGGCATCTTAAGCATGAAAGGTGCTCTCTAAAACCAAATTCTATTCTAGCCCATTCGACCTTAAAGGTCATGGATGATGCTTCCCTTTAGATAATCATTGCTATCTGGAGTGACACACCTGCTCAATGTCACCACAAGGAAGGGTTTAGGTCAAAGAAAAGCTAGACAACAATTCTGAGCTTCATAAATGCATTCCCGTGACAACACCCTGGGCCACGAGAGGTACCAACAACAGAGATAACCCAGCTGGTGCTACTTCCTTTCCAAAGCTATAACCCTAATGAAATCCAGTGGGGGAAATGAACAGAGATGTATTATTAGTTCTTGGTTGAGACTGATCCAGGAATGAAATGCTACAAAGCCAAGGCCAGGGCAACTGAGGTTCTCTAAAGGGAAAAAAAAATTGTTGGAAAAAAAAGAAAAAGAAAAAAAATGCCTGTAATATGCAAGGAAAGTATAGGAGTGTGTGTGTGGGGGAAGCCTCCTCTTTTGTTAGGAAAATGTCCCTCCTGACAGCAAGTGGTACCACACCATCTGTTCACTGTATTATGGCCTCTCAGTGCAAACGCTTGTCATGTACAACAAGCAATTGAAGTATTAGGAAAGTCGAGAATTTCCAAGGTAATTCTCCTAATATAAAGCAAGTTTATCAACAACTCATTGGGTCTTGATTGTACTCCACAACCACCAACTTCAGCATTGCCAGGAGGGAAGAAATCCCTCCAGGAGCAAAGCAATGTTTCTGAAAGCAAGAAAGACAGAGTGAGAAGCCCTGGGAGAGAGAGGAGAAAGACACCCAGAAGGAGGTAGACTGCAGTACTGAGAGAGATGTGCATGGTGAACTGAAATTGTGAGGAAATGCACTGACTGTTGTTCGAAATCCCCCTTCACCTTGCTGGGAGGTTAGGGACAGCATCTTAAGCACCAGCTGGCATTCCCAAAATATCCTTTTCCCCATGGGAAGAAATGCAGCCTAGGATTTTTAGTGGTAGTAAGGCTAAAAGAAAATTTAATAGGGATGTTTCTAGGGAGAAAAGCAAGTGGCAGTCTTGCTGAATCCCAGGAAGCAGCAGGTCAAAGGGATCTGGATGGGATGAAAAATCTGTACAGGGGAAGGAGGGAACAAAAAATAAATGTCAGAGTAGTGATGGGTTACAGGCCAAGTAGACAAGAATGAATCAAGAAAATATGGATAGTGGAAAACAAGGAAAGAAAAGAGATCCATTTCTACACTTCAGTTTCCATGGGGTTGAACTGTTTCTTATTTAAACTTGGTATCTTTTGTAATACATAGCACACTACATGTAATAACAAGTCAAGAAGTATAGTAGGGCCCCACCATGACCAAGAAGGTTACCCAGTGACCACCAGGGTCAAGCTCAGGAAATAAAATTACTAAGATTTGAGGATTTAAGTTGACTGAGACAGACAATCAATAAACATGAATTAAGTGCATATTACACGCCTACTTAGATCACTGAAGATTCAAATAAAGGTAAAAGATAGCCCTTGTCCTTGAGGAGCTGTAATAGTAAGAGGGGCAGGATTTTTTTTTTTTTACTGTTTTCTCTTTTGGAGCACTGAGGCAATCAAGTACCTTTGGTGAGTCTTGCCTTTCAAATGTAATAGCAAGCAAAGTGGGACTTTTTGCTGTTTATTTTTTGTTTAAGTGCTTCTCAGCACTAAGGCTATCAAGTGCCTTTGATTGAGTCTTGCCTTTGTCTCAATCAAGAGTCTTTGATTGAATCAGGAGTCTTTGCTGACCTTCTTAAGTCACAAGAAACCCTAAGTTGCATGAGTTTGAGTCATGTGGTAATGACACCCCTCAGGGTCCTGAACAGGGTACATAAACTGTGAGGTTGGCGTTTTGTCTTGGGGCTCTGGCTTGCTGGAAGAGTGTCATGTGATTTGACCAGATGAGACTCTGGGTAGCCATTAAGGAGCCCCACAACTTTGAAAAACCCAGATGTTGTTGCTTCTCTCTCTTGTAACTGTTTATGTATTGCTTGGACAGACAGCTAGAAGCCTGTCTGCTGATTTGTATTATTTTGCTCTGTTTATATAATGTATACTGGTAATTTCTGTTTATATTCTCTCTGAAGTTCAGGGTGCTGGCCTTTTCCCCTAAACTAAGTGAACGATATATATATTTTTATTAAAGTAAGATTGTAAACCCCTTAAAGTTGCTTTCCTTAGAAAAGCAGATCAAGGAACCTGTGCTATCAGCCCTCCTGTGTGCTGGTGTTGTTGATCTTACACAGCCATAGTAGGGGAAAGCAGCTTTGTTGTTACAGGAGCTCAAGATCTAATGTGGGAGACAACAAACAAACAGTTATGTACAATTAAGTTACATATACAATAAATTGGAAATGATCAATAGAGTGAAAGCACTAGAATAAGGCAGGTCAGGAGGGGTTTATGGCAGAAGGTGAGATTTTAGCTGCGACTTCAAGGAAGCCAACGAAGCCAGGAGGCAGAGTTGAACAAAGAATTTTTCAGACATGGAGGATAGACAGTGAAAATGCCCCAAATAGGAAATGGAGTGTCTTGTTCAACTCAGGCAAAGCGTCAGCTTCTTATTACTCTCTGCATTCCTCTTCCTAATCTTCTTTGGATATGTACATCTGGCTTTGAATTATCTAGTTAAAAATGGCTCTCTTTATTATTTCACTCTCTTGAGTCTTGAAGCTCTTGCAAATGCCCCACTATTAGAGTCTACTTTCTCTTCCCTCAACACAAGACACCTAAATCTTCTGCAACAGGAGAAGATGATCAGTTCTCTGATCCTTTCCCCTCCCTCCAAACTGGGGCATTTCCTTATCACTGATAAGCATAAATTGGGACATGGCAGTGTCACAGAACACAGTACCCAGAAGACTCTTCGTAAGATAATTAGAGATTGGCAGCTAGGTATTACAGTAGATAAAGTGCTGAACTTGGAGTTAGAATGACCAAAGTATGAATCCTGACCCATACACCTGTATGACCTTAGAGATCTCAACCACTTTCAAATTCAGTTTCTTCACATGTAAATGGAGACTAGTCATAGCAACTACCTCACAGGGGGTGGGATGATGGTGTGCCAAGTCATTGCAGGGTCCAGGCTATTAGAGCTCTTCCTCCATCCTTGTTTCAGTGTGAGCTCTTTTCCTAGATCCAGGAGACCTCATTTGTAATAATAGTGCTAATGATCTCTAGCTCTGTGATCATAGCCAAAGTAACTAACCCCTCTGGGGTTCAGTTTCATCATCTGTAAGGGCTCCAATATTCCAATGGATGTGGTCATCCTCTTCAATGATGCAGATAACAATATATTTCTATTAGCATTCTCATCCATCTCTTCCCACAAATCTACCCTGGAGAAAGGGGGAGGGGCTCTACCTATTGTGCGAGGAGACTGTCTTACATTTTTCTCACATTAGATGGATACCAATGGAACACCCAAGCATTCCCAAGACATGCTCATCTGTTATCCCCTAGCCTTGCTATATGATCAGACCATCCTGTTTTACAATCATACACTGTTCTGTTGACATCTTTTCCTCCTGCATCATTACTCTTTTCACATTTACCATGTGCCTCCCCATTATGCTTGGACTTGGGCAATCTTCAGTTTCCATTCTTGAGATAGGGTAGTTTTCTATCACTTACAGCCACAACATCAGTGGAAGAATGTGGGTATTAAAATAATGGCCCTTTGTTCCAGGGAGAGGTTTGGGGTCATTTAAATAACTTTTCAATTCCTTAACAGCATTGCAGCCTGCTGTCCTCCTTTTCTTTAGTTCTGATCCTGTCTCTGTGCATTTTTCAGTACCTGCCCAAAATATACAGATGTGTATACTCTTTGGGCTGCCTTCTAGCTTGAAATCACTGTCTGAACAATAAAAATTCTTCATCATCTTCACTCTTTCCTAAGTAGATAGTCATGACAGACTATTTTGGATGATAATGGATCTCATTTAAGAAGCTTTACAATATCCCAGCTTGATATAATCAGCAGTTTCTTCCATAAACAAAACTATCTGAAGGTCTTTACCATCAATGGGATTCCCTCTTTGATTTAGATTCTCAGCTGGACTTCTACATGAGAGAATATACAATTGCACAATGCTTATTGCTTGCCTACTATTAAAAAGGCATTAGACTTAGAGCAAAACACTATTTTAAGGGAGTCTCCAATGCATAGGTCAAAATCGTGTAAGATTCCTTGAAAGATATAATAACAAAGATAACTTTTACAATACTTTCATTGTTAATGTCAATTAAGATAAAAAACAGGAAGAGATAAATTCAGATGTTTAAAAAATAGGAATAATAATAAAGCTTACATCACCTACTTCAGTGAATTTTTATGAGGAAAGTGCTGTGGCAACTGTAAAGTGCTATATAAATGTGAGTTATTGTGGGTTCTTCCCTTGGTTTGTCCAAGACATTCTTTGAAGAAGCTGAACAAATTGGATACTAATCTTGCCAAATAAGCATGCCCTTAATGTTCAATCATTGGTCCAGTCCTTTTTTCTCCAAATCAAATAAAACAGGGTTATTGTGTTCTCAGGACTTCCACAGTACCTCATCTAGCAATGAGAAAGATAAAGGTCACAGCATTATATTGATCCTCTTGCCTGAAAAGATGATAGTCTTGCTACCTCTTATAAGGCATTATGGGAATCCATTTGATAAGGATTGTTTGCTCCTGTTGTAAAACCCCAATTCCTAGAAATCTAGGAGTCTTACTTTTTGATGAGCTGCAGCTTAATCAAAGACACAGGTGAGGAAAATCTAACACCAGCAAATAACCTTTGCCCCAGAAAAGGCATTAGGAAAATGATGGGACTCCCTTCAGGTAGAGTACATTTCCTCAAGAAATTCATTTAAGAGAACAGACTCAGAGCTTGAAAGGAAATCCTTGGTCAAACACAACCCACACTTGAACAGGAGGCCCCTCTCAGCATTGCTCTAAAATGATCATCCAACCTCCACTGGACAACTTCCAGTGATGGAAAATTCACTATTTCCTGAGGCAGCCCATTCCAATTTTGTATAGCTCTAAATGTGAAGAAGTTTTTGCTTCATGCTTAATTGTAGCCTTCTTTGGGGGAGAGGGAGGGGAAAATAAAGTGCACAGCAGAGGCAGAGCCAAGATGGCAGAGTAAAGGCAGGGACTCTCTTGAGCTCTCCCCCCAAACCCCTCCAACTACCTTTAGATAATGATTGTAAACAAATTCTAGAATGGCAGAACCAAAAAAAGATAGAGTGAAACAATTTTCCAACCCGAAACAACTGAAGAGGTCAGCAGGAAAGGTCTGTTGCACTGGAGTGAGAGAGCAGTTCAGTGCTGGCCTGCACAGACTGGGCCAATGCACATGGGGCTCCAGCAAACTAAAAGCAGGTCTTGGGGGGAGGGGACTGAATCAGTGGCAGCAGGGGCAGTTTCCAGACCTCTCAGCCAACACAGAGTGAGGGGATCAGAAGGAGATTTACAGGGGTCCCTTTGCTGGCACCAGGGGCCAGAATCTGTAGCATTGCCTATACTTGAATCTGGGTTGCAGTCTTGGGTCTTAGTCAAAGTGTGAGGGGGAGCACTAGCACAGCAGAATTTATGGCCCCATGGGAGCAGAGACCCTGGTTATAGTTCCAGGGTTGAAAAAGAGTGCTTATGGTAGCTCACAAACCAGTGTACAGTACAGGAGAGTAGAAAAAACACCTCTCCCTGGATCATACCAACTTTGAAGAGCCAAAAACCTACAGCTCTCCAGAATTACCCCTGAAAACAGCTGCACAAAAAACTTGAAGCTTTGGACAATGTCCCCCCGACTTGGGAAGCAGAGTCTCACATTAGCATAGAGTTAAAAGTCAAGAAATAGGCTGAAAATGAGCAAACAACAGAATGAAAAATTCTGACCATAGAAAGTAACTATGGTGACAAGGAAGATCAAAACATACACTCAGAAGAAGATGAAAAAGTCAAAATTCTTGCATCTGAAGCCTCAAAGAAAAATATAAATTGGTCTCAGGTCATGGAAAAGCTCAAAAAGGATTTTAAAAATCAAGTAATAGAGGTAGAGGAAAAATTGGGAAGAGAAATGAGAGTGATGCAAGAAAATCATGAAAAAGAGTCAACAGCTTGGTAAAGACACAAACACACATACATACAAACACACACACACACACACACACACACACACACACACACTGAAGAAAATAACACCTTAAAGAACAGAATAGGCCAAATGATAAATGAGGCACAAAAAGCCAATGATGAGAAGAATGCCTTGAAAAGCAGAATTGGCTAAATGGGTAAAAAGGTACAAAAGCTCACTGAAAAAAATGATTACTTGGAAGTTAGAATTAGGCAGAAGTTAATGACTTTATGAGACATCAAAAAACAAACAAAATCAAAAGAATGAAAAAATTGAAGAAAATATGGAATATTTCGTTGGAAAAAACAATTGACCTGGCAAATAGATCTAGGATAGATAATTTAAGAATTATTGGACTACCTGAAAGTCATGATAAAAAAAACCTAGACATCATCTATTAAGAAATTATCAAGGAAAACTGCCCTGACCTTCTAGAATCAGAGGGTAAAATAGAAGTTGAAAGAATCCACTGATGACTTCCTGAAAGACATCACAAAATAAAAACTGCCAAGAATATTATAGCCAAATTCCAGAGCTCCCAGATCAAGGGTAAAATACTGCAAGTGGCCAAAAAGAAACAATTCAAATATCATGGAGATTTTGATGAGAGAAATGTGAATTAAAACAACAAAGCTAGTACCTCACACCTCTCAGATTGGCAAATATGACACAAAAGGAAAATGGCAAATGTTAGAAGGGATGTGGGGAAAATTAAAACACTAATGTACTAATGGTAAAGTCGTGTACTGATTCAACCATTCTGGAGAGCAATTAGGAACTATGCCCAAAGGGCTATAAAATGATGCAAACCTTTTGACCAAGCAATACCATTACCAAGTCTGTATCCCAAAGAGATACAAAAACAAAAAGGAAAAGGACCCATGTGTACAAAAATATTTATAGCAGTTCTTTTAGTGGTGGCAAAAAATTGGAAATTGAGGGGATGTCCATCAATTGGGGAATGACTGAACAAGTTGTATATGATTGTGATGGAATACTATTGTGCTTTAAGAAATGATGAGCAGGGCATCCTCAGGAAAACATGGAAAGACTTACATGAACTGATGCAAAGTGAAATGAGCAGAACCAGGAGAACATTGTACACAGTAGCAGCAATATTGTATGATGATCTACTATGAATAAGTTAGCCATTCTCAGCAATATAATGATAGAAGACAATTTTATAGGACTTATGATGAAAGGTGTTCTCCATCCCCAGTGAAAGAACTGGTAGAGCCTGAATGCAGATCAAAGATACTTTTTTAAAAACTTTCTTTTTTTGTCTGTTTTCTTTCACAAAGTGCTTTACGTGGGAATGTTTTTTGCATAACTACATTTATATAATCTATGTCAAATTACTTGCCTTCTCAATGAGGGAGGAGAGAGATAATTTGAAACTCAAAATAAACAAAAGAATGTTAAAATTGTTTTTACATGTGTGACAACAATCTGGCTAACAGCTACTGTGGCTGTGTAAGACCAGCAATAACCAGCACACAGAAGGCCACTAACACAGGTTCTTTGATCTTCTTTACTTAGAAAAGCAATGTTAAGGTGTTAACAATCTTACTTTAATAACACCTACAAATGTAACTCTTGTAGTTTAGGAGGAAAAGCCAGCAACCTGAACTTCAGAGCAAATACAAACAAATTACAAACATAAACAATATAAACAGACCAAATCATAATTCATAGTTACGAGGAAAGCATCAACATCTGGGTTGACAAGCTGGGAGGCTCTTAACGGCTGCCCAGAGCCCCAGGCCACTCTTCCAGTGACTGAGAGACCCAAAAGTCAAAGGCCAACCTTAGATCTTATATACGGTGACAGGGCCCTAAGGATTCACACCTAATCAGCAAAAGGGTGTGGGCCTGGGGTTTAACACCTAGTTAGCAAAAGAGTATGTGCCTGGAGCTTTTCACCTAGTAAGACTCAATCAAAGACACTTAATTAGTTTAGCATTCTAGAACAGTAAAAAAAAAAAGTCCCACCTTAATTACCAATACAACATGTAACATGTAACATAATAACATGTAATGCAACGTGGAGAACAAAAGAAAACCAATAAGGAAGTAAAGAAAAGCTGGGCAGCATTGAAAACAATGTGTTGTATTTATTATATAGGTTTTCTTGAAATGGAAATTTACTGTTTTATACTGAATCATCTCTTCTGGGAGTTGGTGTTTGTGGATTTTTTTTTTCCTTATCCATTTTTATTTGTGTTAAAAAATACAAAAAAAGTTTTTGCTTATGTTGACCCAAAATCATGCATGTTATGCCCTTGGTTCCTAGTTTTTTTTTTTTCTTTTTTTTCTGGGGCCACATAGAACAAGTCTTCTACATGACAATCATTAAAATACTTGAAGAGATCTGTCACAGAATCATAGAATCTAAGAGTTCAAAGGTGTCTCAGAGTCCTTCTATTTCATACCATACCTGACTAAGATTCCTCTCTATAATGCAGCTGACAAATAAGGATGCAGCCTGTGGTTGAATACCTCCTGTGACAGGAAGCCACCCCCTCCCAAGATAGCCCATTCTGCCTTGGGGCAGCTCTAATTGTTAGGAAGTTTTTCCTTACCTTAGGCAAAAATCTGTCTCTTTGCATATAACACCTGTTTCTCCTCATTCTGCCCTTGGGGCCAAACAGAAATCACATCCCTCTTCCATGTGAAAGTCTTTTAAATACTTGATGGATGTCATCATCCTTCCAAGTTCAAGTCTTCTACAAGTTAAACATTCCTAATTTCTTCAATCATCATATAACATGGTTTTGAGTCCCCTTACCATGCTGTTGACCATCTGAATTAACTCTTGGTTTTCCATGCCATTCTTATAATGTGGTATATAGAATTGAACATTGTACTGGAAAAGTGGTTTGACCAGGGAAGAATACAATAAAACTACCACCTCCTTTGTTCTATAAATTATACTTCTCTTAGTGCAGCCTAGAATAGCACTACATTTTTTGGCTGTGGAAAAATATAGAGGACCTTCACTCACATTCCACATCTAGGCCAAATAATACTTCTACCCTAAGACAGATGATGTTTCTCTTGCCTCATATGTGATGGGCTATAATTTTAATCCAAACAACATAGCTTTTGTGGTTGTTAATTTTTAAGCTTTGCTAGACTTTTTTTTTTTGCATAGCTTCAAAAGCAAAGCCTTATATGACAGGTCCAATTCTGAAATGCTTGCCTAGAATTGGATCACTGGATGGTGCTTGTCTGGGATTAGATTACTATATAACAATTAAGGATGGCTTATCCAAGGCTCTAATTTTGCTACTTTAAAATGTATAAAAGTTTCCATATTCATTAACCTCTTTACCACATCACCTTACCTTCTACAGTTGGTCCTAGGCTATGCCAAAGCCTGAGAACAACTCTTAATAGATGATGGTATGATTTATAACAAAAATGAGAACCCTAACATCACTAAGAGCTATAACATCCACCAGTCATTTGATCAAAAGTGTTTGAATTTTAAAATTCTCTCTCTCTCAGAGTTTTTCTTCAAAGTAAATAATTTTCCACAATGTAACCCATTTTCAGGAGCTATGGTTGACTACAGGTTGAAGGACATATAATGCTAATAAATATCCTTGCCTGTAAATAATCTTGATCAGCTGAGAGAGGCAAGTATAGTAGACTCTTTCCTCAACTGAAACTTAAATTAAAACACTATATGCTCAAAAACTGATTAAATTGAAAGCCATATTACACTGTTGGATCCTATTATATTCTAAGCCCTCTTCTAGATCTGTGTTACAGAAATTGGTGTTTAGTTATGCCTCCCCCATTCTAAAAATGCATAGTTTATTTTTTAAACCAAGTATAAATCATAAGATTTATCTCTAATTCCATGACATTTTCTACTTAGTCCATTGTTCTTCATTTTGAGATCTTTTTGAATTTTGAGTTAGAATTCAACTTATTCAATTCAAGTTATCTTTCCCAATTTTGTACCTTCTTCAAATTTAATCAACTTGCTTTATTTTTTTGATTTATCCAAATCACTGATATGAATGTTGTCTCTAGGCCAAGGAGCAATTTCTGGGATACTATATAATCTAATTCCCTTCAGGTTGACTTTGATATATCAATAATTAATAGTAATAATAGCTAGTAATGATAGCATTTATATTGTGCCTACTGTGTGCCAGGAATGGTACTAATTGCTTTACAAAGACCACATTTGTTACTCATAAAAACGCTGGGTGGTTGATTCTATTAATGATTGCTATTTTACAGTTGAGGAAACTGATGCAATCTGAGCTAAATGATTTGCCTAGCCTGACACAATTAAGTATCAATCTAGACTTTGACTCAGGTTTTCTTGGCTTCAGACCCAGTGCTCTGTCCACTGTACCATCTAGATTCCTATATTGCCTATTATTCAGTTGCCTATTACTGACTCTATGTTGGATCTGGTCATTCCAACAGTTCTAAATCCATCTAATTGTGTTATCATTTAGCCTCTATCTTGGTCACAACAAAAGTATGAGAAACTTTATCAGATATCTTCTGGAAATCTAAGAATAGTCTATGTCAGCAGGATTCCTGAGATCTACCAGTATAGTAACCCTATTAAAAAAAGGAAATTTTGTTCATATAGAACCACCTGGTCTTGACGAAGCCATACTAGTTTTTAGTGATCACTCCTTTGATTTTTTAATCACAAGCCAACCCTATATTATTAATAAATTCTATATGTTTACTCAATAATGGACAAATTCACTGGCCTATTAGTTTGTAGATTCCATTTGTTTTCCTTTAAAAAAATAAGTTGGAGCAATATTTACCCTTCTTTAGTCCAGCGCCACTTCTCTCCTTTTCCATGGTCTTTCAAAAGTCATAATTAGTGGTTCAACAATCCCATTTGATTTTTCAATATTTTAAAGGATGTAGTCTATTTTTACTGGTGACTTGAATTCATTGCCATGGGGCAGAGGAGGGAGGGTGTCTAAGGTCTCTCTTACCTGTCACCTCCTCATCTATCTGAAATATTAGTGTCCTAGCCCTTTCACTCCAAAAGATATTCTCCTTTGAAGAAGAAATAGAAGTAAAATAAGAGTTGCATAGGTCAGCCTTCTCACTGTTATCACCATCCTTCTCTAAACCATGGTCCTATTCCTTGTTTGACCTTAATTTTGCCCACACCATCCAAAGTAACTTTAAAATTCCCTCTATTTGTACTTAGCCTTTATCATTCTGAGCTTTGTCATTTCTCTTTTTATTGGGTCATGCAAAATTTATTATTATTGTTATTATTAATAATGATGATAATAGTAATGATGATGATGATGATGATACTATTACCAACCTTTATTTCTATTTTATGTACATGTCTTTTAGAAATCTATGTTGGTTAATGGGTTCCCAGTGCAGTTAAATCAATCTCTTTACACAGATCTCTTATTTCCTCTTCATCATTTCTACTTATATCCTCTAGATTTCATTCTTAGGAACATACCATCCTTCTTGGTCCAATTTCTCCCATGGAATAGTAGGGCATCACATCCTATCTCTTTTAATCCACTCTCCCCAAAATTGACAGTACACATTAAATTATGCTGGGTTTCCCTTCCCTGAAACAGCAAGAATTTTATGATGAAAAGAAGTTATTTTCCAGCAACATTCCAGAATTTCTAATTCAACAACAACTTCCTTCTTGTTGATCAGAATCAGGACCAGAAGCAGTTTCATAGTCTTTTCCTTCACCTTATATAAAGAGAACATGATCATTAAGGCAATTCACATATTTCTCAGTTGCTCTGCTTTTTCAGATCTCCCTCCAATATCTAAATAGAGGAAATCACCCATCACTATAATATTATACCTTCCTGCAAGATTTGTGATCTGTTGTTTCCTACTATTTAAATTATCTGTAGCATTCATCTATGTCACCATTATATCTATTGTTGAAACTTTCCAAATACCCTCAATTCTATTTCCCCTTCAAGGTTCCAGCATTCTCTCACGTGATACTTATATCTATATCCATATATATTCACATATGTATGTATATACTATGCTACTTCACCATCCCTTTTGTCTGTTTTGTTGCTTTTAAGTCATATTCCAGTTAGGAGTCACTTCCTACCAATTTTCGCTTATACCTATATGGTTAATTAGCTTCTTTGGTTCTCCAGTTGAATATTGTTTTTTCCTTATCATTGATTGTTTTGTTTATATATATATATATATGTATGTATATATATATATATATATATATATATATATCTTATATATATGTATATATATATATATATATATGTATGTATATCTCAATGGTTTCTCTCTTCTGCTCTTCTTCCTCTCAGTATTCTCAAGGTAAACCCCAAAAGTGTGTTTGTTTTCGGAGAGGGTCCTAAATAATCCTCTGAAGGGTATTATTTTAGTCCCATTTAACAAGTGTGAAAATTTGGGTGCAGAGAATTTAGGTGACTTTCCTAAGGTTGCATAGTTAACTATTATAACCTAGAACCCAGGTCTTGTGGATCTCAGTCCCAAGATCTTTCCACTACACCACACATTACCATTTAGGAAATGGAGACTGAACAGTAAAACTATCCCTTTCTATAAGACTGCTGACCCTTTCCAGAAAAGCAAAAAGAAATTGGGGGTGGTAAAAAACTTGTATAACTTTCTTTGTACTGCAGAATCAACAAAATAACAGTATTCAATCTGCTCCGTGTCACCTGAAACCTTGCAACCGGCATTTCTGGGGTCAGGAACATTTCTGTCTCTGAAGTGACCCCACAGCACCAAAGTTCTTGTCAATTTGGGATAAACTGGATTATTTCTTTAAGGTGATAGGGGCTGTAATATTCAAGGACTCAGCCCTTCGTGACCCAAGTGTGTGACAAAGTTCCAAACCATGGCCGAGAACATGACCACAAATAAAAGTGGAAACATTGATTGATGTTGCAAGCCCTATAAAATGTCGTGGGACTTTAGGGGTCACCTTGGCCTGAGAATATTGCCCTACTTTACATTTTTGGAAAAGTACAGGAATGGGTGAAGGGCTCTCATGGACACAGAGGATAGACGAGAGAACGAATGCCATAATTTGCCTCTCCCACAAAAAAAATGCGATTTTTGTTTGTATATTCACAGCAACAGGAAGAATATCTCTGTCCCCATCTATGAAACTGCCAAGCACTTTAACCCTTTTACTTAGAGTGGGTGTCACAGAGAGGCCTAGTCATATCTATAGATAGAATCAATGTATCACTCTTGTGGTCCACTTTAAGGTCTTAAGGAAAGCTCTTTGGCTCTTAATACATCTCTGCTACCTGCTTGCTAAAAGCCTTTAATTCCACAATGAGAGATCAACTTTATAGTGAAAATTTCTCTACAAGTGGAAGAACTATGACTTACATTAATACTATAGACTAAATGACTGATGATTACAAATGACCTTTATCTTACACTTTAAAGTTTGCAATGCACTTTAAGTACATTATGTCCTTTATTCCTTATAGCAACCCCACAAGGGAAATGACACAAATATTATTGTCACTATTTTTGCAAATGAGGATGCTGAGTCTGAGATTAAATGACTTGCCCAAGATCATATAGCTGGTACCTGAGATTCAAACCCACATATTCCTGGCCCCAAGTCTAGCACTCTGTTTCACCTTGATGCCTGACTGATGTCAATGCAGTGCAAAGAATAGAGGATTTGGCATTAGGAAAATTGGACTCTGGTCTCAGCCCTGACATTTATTACTTAAAAGATCTTAGTCAAGTTAATTTCCCTCTCTTGATTAGAGTTTCTTCAATTTTTTTAAATGAGGAAATTGGACTAGACAGTATCCAACTTCCCTGTAAGTTCTAATTCCCATGATCCTTTTCTGAGAACAGATTTTTAGGGGAAACAGCAGGTAAGCTGGTAAAGCATATTGGTAAACCCTGTGTGAAGAAGTAGAGTGCATGAAAGAAGTTAAAAGTCTCCAAAACAAATGGTACTGGGTTCACCACTTTCTTGTTTTGATGCTATACACAAGTATGCATTAGTTAGAATGTGGACAGTATTCAGCTAATGACCCCAACTTGAGGGTAGAGGAAATATTTATATTGCTATTTACTGATATTTTACAGCCCCCATCTCCCAGGTACAGAAAGAGGATGAAGCTGTATCAGTAAGGCAAGATTCATGACCTCGAAGATGACCATGAACATGCCTGTATAGTTCAGAATCACAAAGCGTAAGAGATCCTGTGGGTAGAAGGCAGGGGAAGTATAACATTTATTTAGACACCACAGGATTAAATCCCTAAACCAATAACTCTAACCCGACATGGCAACAGTTGTATCCCAAAGCCAGTAGGTTCACCTCAATGTAACAACAAGGAAGTTATAACAGTATTAAAGCAAAGAACCAAGTCATCCTGTAACCTTCCCCCCTGCTGGGGTCTTCCTGTAAACACTCACAAATCCCAACTGTCTGTTTGCCTGCATTCTCTCCCTTCTCATTTCTCTGGTCTCCACAGCACTCTGGTCTCCACTCTCCACTCTGCACTCTCTCTGCCGCTCTGTAGTCTTGGAGTTCTTACTTCTTCTTGGGCTGAATTCTGACCTTAGTGGCTACCTTCTGGGTATATACACTCTTCTTGAGGCCTGAGGGCCTCACACCCAGTCAAGGAAATGGTATAGGCCTGGGGCTTAGCACTTAGTAAGTAAAGGGTGTAGGTCTGCCTCTAATCAGGCTTCCCTTTACTAGCCCCACCTGAGGCCTATTGAATGGGAGGGGAAAGGTCTTTAATCACTGATTTGCATCACAGAAGCCAGGCCAATGTGATAACATACATGAAAATACTTTGGAACAGTTGAAACTTATCAGCTATAACTACTAATATGTATGTCTCCTCTTCCATTTGTATAAACCTTTGTGAGAGTCATCAGTGGATGAACTGAGGATGCCTTTAATGAGGCTTTTGGGAAAGAAGTGGCAGGCTTTCACAACTGTTGATTTTCAATGAACCATATCTTCACCACCTGAAAATTTACTGAAAAAGTGGAGAGAATATAAGATCCCACTGAGATTACTGTTGATTACATAAAACAGAATGCCACCTTACAGGCTCTTTTACAACAAGGTGTCTCCCATCTAGCAATCAACATCTTTCAATATTCCTTGGAAGATATAACGATAGAAAATATACTTCTTCAATGTTCCTCTGATTATAAATGTTAGAAGCAGGGCGAAAAAGAAGTATTCACCAACACAGAAGTCAAAGAGGCATTTCCTGTGGATGGAGTAGAAGACATAATGCTGACTTCATCAAGCCCTAGAACATTATATTCTCTCTTGTAATCACTGAGGTGATTGTACTATTCATCTATACAGAAAAGACAAAGTAGATAAAGAATTGATGCTGCCTGGATTTCAACATGATTTTGACAGGCACCATATGGAGCTTGTCTATCAGTATGTATATCTGGGATAAAGAGTACTTATTAACAACTTAGGCCCAGAGTTGAACAGGTGGAGAAGAAAGGACTAGATTGCCTTGGACTGGATTGTCTTTGAGAAATTACAACGTTCTTTTCTTGACCCAACACTTCTCATGATCACAAAGGCCCAACTTTTGATACTAACACTCCACTGATGCTACTATATAGCAATATGACATGAAATATAACCAATAATGTCTGAAAGATTAAAAATGACTGTTTCATGGAAAGCCACATGGTGAGCAAAATCAGACGAGAACGTATAATCAGAGGAATATGAAAGAACAGGAATAAAATTTATTATAAAAGAATTTTATATGAAGATGAGCTGGGCATACTGCTGAAAGAACAAAGGTCAATAGTTGGATAGCCAGATTACTTTACTGATAACATCCAAATATCAGGATAAAGCAAAGAATATCTCCATTTCTTTGGTTTAACCTCCTGAGGTGAACATATAGGAAGATGAGAACCAAAGTCTCATAGGGTGGGCAGACACAGATGGGCTGAGATTTGAATTATTGGAGACTTTGGATGTAGGAGTTTTGACTTTGTTATCTTCTTCTGAGTGTGTGTGATCAAAATTTTCCTTGTCACCATAGTAGCTTTCGATGGCCAGAATTATTTTTTTCTGTTGTTTGCTCACTTTCCCAGGAAATTATTTGGTTTTAACTCTTTGTCGAAATAGAGGTCTGCTTCCAGGTTGGAGGGAGAACTATCCCAAGCTTCAGGGGTTTTGTACAGCTGTTTTCAGAGATAATTCTAGGGACCTGTAAGTTTTCAGTTCTTCCAAGGTGGTATGATCTAACCAGAGATGTGTTTACTACTCTCCTAGCCTGTGCTCTGGTCTGGGATGACCACAAGCATTCTTTTTTGTTCTGGAATTGTGAGGAAGCTCCCTTCTCCACTGGGGCTGCAAACTCTGGTGTGCTAGTACTCCTCCTTGCTCTGGGACTGTAACCAAGGACTACAACCCAGATCTGAGTATGAGCAAAGCAACAAAGTTCTGCTTCAGTGCTAGCAAAGAGATCCCTGTAATCTCCTTTGATCAGTCGTTTGACCCCTTTACCATGTGTGGGTTGAGAGCTCTGGGAGCTGGGGCTGGGGTTGTGCTGCTGTGGCAAACACTGGACTATGCACCATTCTCACTCCAGTGACACAGACCTTTTCTGCTGACTTCTGAGAAGTCTGGAAACTGCCACTGCTGTCACTGATTCAGTCACCCCAAGGCCTACTCTGGGTTTGCTCCACAGATCCTGAGCAGATCTCTCCACAGATTGCTCCACAGATCTCTTGCCCTGGTAGAACAGATCTTTTCTGCAGAGACTCTAAGTTATCTTGATCTGGAAAATTGTTTCACTCAGTCTTTTTATGTGTTCTCCTGCTCTAGATTTTTTTTTAGAGTCATTATTTAAAGGCAAGTACCTGCCTTTACTCTGGATCTTGGCTCCACCTCCCTCATATGTCAGTCTTATTAATCTTTATATGCTGAGAAAATAATTATCAACCTCATCATTATCACCAGTACCATCTGTATAATTATCAAAATTACTGACTTGATTAGTTTGGGTTGACTTGACTGGTAGCTGGGGACTCCACAAATATATATATATATACTCTGCATGCCCCGCACTAAAAATGAAGAGTCAGTCTTTCAGTGGTTTGTATACAACATGCCAAACAACATGAATATTTGATAAAATCTGCAATATTGACTTAAATTTTATATTTCATGGCATCTTGTCTATAGTTTTCTAATTGCATTGCAAGATAAGAGTCTTCCTTCTTTCCAATCAATTTAACACATGAATGCCAAAATGATCTTCTTAAAATGCAACCATCATCATGCCCTACCCCTATTCCAAAACTGTCAGTGTTGCACTAATCAAACTACTAAAGAATTATTTTGTAGAACTAGAAAAGGTAATAACAAATTTCATCTGGAAGAACAAAAGGTCAAAAAAATCAAGGCAGTCAATGAGAAAAATGTGAAGTAAGGCAGCCTATCAGTTCCAGATTTCAAATTATATTACAAAGCAGTGATCATCAAAGCAAACCGATATGGCTAAGAAGTTGAGTAGATCAGTGGAATATACAGTAGTAAATGGCCATAGTAATCCAGTCTTTGAAAAACTTAAAGATCCAAGCTTTTTGAGTATAACAAAAATTGCTGTGAAAACTGGAAAGCAGTTTGGCAGAAACTAGGTATAGAGCAATATTTCACACCATATACCAATATAAGGTCATAATGGGTACATGATTTAGACATAAAGGGGAACATGGAAACATGCACCTGTCATATCTATGGATAGGGGAAGAGTTTGTGACAAAAAAATTAATAGTATCACAGGAAATAAAATGGATAGTTTTGATTAATGAAATTAAAAAGCTTTCCCACAAACAAAACTAATCTAGACAAAACTAGAAGGAAAACAAGAAACTGGGAGAAAACTTTGCAGCAATTTTCTCTAATAAAGGCCTCATTTCTCAAATATATAGAGAACTGAGCCAAATTTATAAAAACAAGAGCCATTTCTCAGTTGATAAATGGTCATATGATACGAACAGGCAGTTTTCAAAAGAGGACATCAAAGCTATCAATAGTCATGTGAAAAAATGCTCTTAATTAGTACTGATTGGAGAAATGCCAATTAAAACAACTCTGAGATACCCCCTCACACTTATGATATTGGCTAACATGACAGAAAAAGAAAATGACAAATGCTGGAAGGGATATGGGAAAAATGGGACACTTATGCACTGTTGGAGTTCTGAACTGATGTAATCATTCTGGAGAAAAATTTAGAACTGCACCCTAAATGCTATAAAACTGTGCATATCCTTTGACCCAGCAATTCCACTACTAGGTCTGTATCCCAAAGAAATTAAAGAAAAATGAAAAGGACCTGTATGTACAAAAGTATGATACTACTGCTTTTACTGGTGGCAAAGAATTGGAAATAGAGGGTGAAATGAGCAGAACTAGGAGAACATTGTGCATATGTAACAACAATATTGCTAGCAGTTGTTGTGGGGGTATAAGACCAAGAATACCACCACACAGGAGGGCTGCTAGCACAGATTCTTTGATTTACTTTTCTAAGGAAAGCAACTTTAAGGGGTTTACAATCTCACTTTAATTAGACATACATATATCATTCACTTAGTTCAGGGGAAAAAGTCAACACCCTGAGCTTCAGAGAAAACACAAACAGAAATTACAAGCAGAAATTATATAAACAGAGCAAAATAATACAAATCAACAGACAGGCTTCTAGCCCTCTGACGAAGACAATACCTACATAATTACCAGAGAGAGAAGCACCAACACCTGGGGAGGGGGTGTGTCTCCTAAATGGCCACCCAGAGTCTTGTCTGGCCAAATCACATGAATACTCTTCCCATGAGTAAGCCCCCAAAGGAAAATGCTAACCTCAGGGCATATATACCCTGTTTAGGACCCTATGGCTTAGTGCCTACTTAGCAAAAGGATGTGGGAAAGATCTTTAATCACTAGCACCACATCATATATATTGTTTCCAATCTATGACTCTTGATTCAAACAAAGGAAAGACTCAAAGGCAGTTGATTGCCTTAGTGCTGAGAAGCACTCCAAAACAAAAGACAACAAAAAGTCTCACTTTGTTTGCTGTTACAACACAGTAACAGCAATATTGTAATAATGATCAACTTGTGAAAGACTTATCAAGTATGATTAAGACAATGATGCAAGATGATTCCAAAGGACCCATGATAAGAAATGTATCCACTTTCAGAGATAGAACTGCTGAACTCTGACTGAAAATTGAAGCATACTTTTTTATTTTATTTTTCTTGTTTTTTTTGTCTTTTCTTTTGCAATGTGGCTAAAATGAAAATATTTTTCCCATGATATCACATGTATAATCAATACCAAATTGCTTCCCTTTTGAAGGAGGAGGGAGGGATGGGAGCAGAAAGAATTTGGAGCTCAAAATTTAAAAACAAATTGTTAAAAAATTTTACATGCAATTGGGAAATAATTCATTCCAACAGCACACTGCTGTTTGCATGTGATGGGGTAAGGGTTTGTGATTATCTTGAATTTGCTTAAACATCCATTCATATCAGGCTGATGGTAACTGATGACTAGATGCTGTATAATGTTGATAAATTCCTAAACCCCAAATCTCTCTTTATTTAGGAATCCCACTCTAACTTCTAATTATAGCTATCCTTCCTATATTATTTTCAAAGGCCCTCTTTTGTGATCTGGTTCATGTTACATATAAAGAAAACACACACATATGATATCACACAGATTAACCTTCTTAAATATATCATTGAAAAATGGATGTGAGTCTGGAGAAGGTTTATTAAGATGATAATAACCCTTGAAACTGATATATCAACAATGATTGTAAAAACTGGGTTTTGCAGAAAATATTTCACTGTAGATGATTCCTGGGGGTATGAAGCTGTCTTCAAATAACGAAGAGTTGTCTTTTGAAAGGGAAGATTTGCTCTGTATTTTCGCCAATAGTCTACAACAGCAATAAAAACAACAAAACATCTAGGAGCTATGTAAGGAAGTTGAAAGGGAGTAAACTTTGGATTAACATAAGAGACTCCTATTGATTAGAGATAATCAGTTATAATACAGAATGACTCGTTAAGTTGTGAGGTCTTTAACACTGGATATATTCAAGAAGTAACTGACCATCAGTGATGTATGGGAAATTTTATCCTGGCTGGAAGGTTGAACGTTTACTGCTAAGATTTCTTCCAATACCAAAGTCTAAAGTCTATGATCTCTTGTCATTTCCCTGCTCTAATTAAGAGGTTACCTAAGTGTGTGACACCACCCCTTGGGGGCCCTGGAATGACTGGGGGCATTAGTACCCTTGGATGCAATTGGGGGTGTTGAATAAAAATAAGGGGGCAGTAGAAATATAAAGAAGAGAAGATGAGAAAATTTTGAAAAACTGTACGTTTCATCCGTTGTATAACAGAGTTAAAGTTATAAAGATTACATTATTTTCCAAATAAACACACAAAATGCAAGTTATAACTGATACAACCCTGGTTCAAGTCCACCAACAGGTCTTAACGAGCAAGTGTTGGTAGGTGAGCCTGTCATGCATTGTTGGGAAGTCCCGCATGCATCGGCGGGAATATGCATGTAATGACTTGTTTACAATACGATACTAAGTTACATGATGCAATAGTGCATCACCAAAATGTTAATGCAGGAAAAACCTCACAAATTTACAATAAAATATTAAATTTAACATATGTCACTTAAAAATATTTTATATTTTTTGAAATGATGCAAATTTCAAAAAAAAAAACATGAAAGGATTAAAGCAATTAGATTTCCAGGGGTGTGCTGAGTAATTGTTTTTTGAAAAGGAGACAGTAGGC
Organism: Trichosurus vulpecula; assembly: GCF_011100635.1. Classification (NCBI taxonomy): domain Eukaryota; kingdom Metazoa; phylum Chordata; class Mammalia; order Diprotodontia; family Phalangeridae; genus Trichosurus; species Trichosurus vulpecula. Next base: position 368,980,830 of record NC_050573.1, read on the forward strand.
CAAATAAGTTTGGGAACCTCTGCTCCAACGCAAGGACTCTCCATTGTCTGTCGTATCAAGTTAAATTTCTCAGCTTGACATTCAAGGCTTTTCAAAATCTTGTCAGATGAGTTAATATTATTTCTCCAATAATTCTGTTAATTCATTATGAACAAATTTTACTTCATGATGTCTTCTGTTCTTTGCATGGTCCCTGGAAAAATTCTTGATGCTCAGTTCATGCTCACTAATATAATATTTGATATGCAGTAGGATAAATGAATGAACAAATAAATGAAGGAATAAATGAAATATTTAAGCACTGTGCTATGCGCTGGGGATAAGTAGAAATAAAAGATAAGATAATCCTTGCTCTTAAGGAGTTCATATTGTAATAGGAAGAGAATAGCCATAAAAGAAGGTCCAGCTGCAAGTCAGATGGAAAGGTCTCCTTATCCTAATGGTGCAGTAGGAAAGCAGATATTATTGACTAATCGATCTGTTTACAATGGAGCACAGATTATTTCTCAGGAGCTGAAACTCACATGCTAATTCCGTAGCCTCAAAAAAGAAGGTATATGCCGTCCCTGATATGAAAAATATTTATTATAACTTTAAGTTAAATGAGGTTTTAAACCTACCATTTTTTTTGTGCCAAAAGCTTTGAATAACAACAGGTAAGTAAACAAACCAGAATAAGTTAAAATTTTCATTCGACTAACCAGTAAGTTCTAAAAAACAAAAAGTCATTTAAAAAGTAAGTTAAACCAATTCAATTTTTTAAGCTACAAAATATGGCTGAACTTTTTATTATGGGATTTTAGTGATAATATAAATGTCACCATGAGAGACTTATGTCACCAAAACCTTTGGGTAAATAAGAAATAAAACATTATTATACCTTATTATTTTTCTAATACTTTGGTAAAACATATACTTTTTAATCAACAACTTATATTACCTGACTTGTTGGTTCGTAAATGTTTATAGTTGTCAGATGGCCTATGCATCTTCTTACTACCTACCTGATAAAAAATAAATGGAAAAACTAAAGATTTTTTCATACGATGTCAACAATGAAACTTTTTCTACTTTGTAGGCCTTGCTTCCAGAAGACAGAATATCCTACAAAGTGGAGAAGGAGCATGTATTAATATTACTTGAATCTTACTTGGCCTTTTAGACTAGGGCTTCAAACACATATGCTTTAAATTTTGTACTGCCCTCCCCCATGATATCATGAAGTTTTCACAAAAATAGAAATAAAGCAGGAAGTGAGGAAACATCTAAGTTGACAATCTTTCATTTGTCAACATTTTAAAAAGTAGAATGGAGTTAATGGATATTATTTCAATATTAAATGACTTTTGATTATCACATCTCTAAACACCTGTGTTATTGGAGTCAATCAAAGCTACCGACAATAATAAATACAATTCTGAAAAAAAAAATTCACCTTTCTCAACATCAGTCTCTTCATTTGTCAAATAGATTAGAATAGGTAATTTCAAATGGTACCCTCATGTTTTAACATACTATGAAATGTTATTAAACAGTACTGGATAAGTGTTCAATACTATAAGAAGTGCTGTGTAGGATACAAAGAAATATACTCTTTGTTCCCTGCCCTCATGGACTTTACTGTTTGGTTGTGAAGAGAAGAATTACAAATGTATGATTATTATGATATTCAAAAAAGAATGTGAAGCTTAGGAGTCTCTCTGGGAGCCATACATCTTCCTTGAGGGTTTCTTTCTTCCTTCTTGGCATTACTTTTCCTAGAAACTCTACTGAGATTGACAGAGCCTCCTTGAATCATTACCACTTATTATGTCCCTGACTGTGACATTAGAAATAGGAACCCAAACAAAATGCTTGAACATAACCTTACCTCTTGCTCCATACGTTTCAGCTATTTTAAGGAACTTCCTTGCTATCAAGGTGATTAAGTCCCAGGCATTTCACATGGATAAAGAGCTCCCAAGTGTGTTTTCTTTAATTTTCTTCTTTTTTTAAGGCCTTGAGCCTCCCCTTGTATGAGTTAAAATGCACTATGATAAACATCCTATTACTGTATGTATTACTATTTTGTCTAATTCCTTTGTGAAGCCTCTCAGAGTCCCATAATGGCTGTTAAAGGAGGGGACAACCATAAAATGAGACAGTTGCTTTGATCCACAGTAAGTCATTCTCATTATGTTTTGGTCTCATTTTATCCATGGATATATCACTGGATTTGTGATCATCTTATCAGTGGAAATAATTACTCTATTAGCATGTTCCCAACCCATTCATATCTTTTAATCCTATGCAATTCTTGTCAGTGTCCTTTTATACTCTATAGAGAACTACCCAATGTCCTGGAGGCTTTTGTTCCTTTCTCTTGACATTGTCTACCTGCTAACAGAAGCCATGACAGTCTAATGCTCCATAGATAATATTTATAGAGTATTCTAACATTCACAAAGCACTTTGCACATATAATTCATTTGATTCTTACAATATTGTGAGGTAGGTGCTACTGTTATCTCCATTCTACAGATAAGGAAACTGAATCTAAGGGATGTTAAGTGGCTTAGCTAGAGTAAGGGCCAGGGCAGCATTCAAATTCAGGTCTTTCTGATTTCAAGGTTAGGATGTCCCCTACTAAACCACTTAGCTAATAACCCAACTCATCCCATTTCCTTTTTTTTTGTCCTACATTTTTAGTAGGATTCTTTCTGTCATTTCTAGGTTGGTAATATGTCACAGACTACCTCTACCTGTCATCCCCCTCTTCTTTGCATTGCCCATTAGGCAACTGGCATCTGGAGTTCTTAATGTTCCATGATTCACAGCCATCGAGCATCACTGAAAATACTTCATACACACATTAAGACAACTTTATAAAAAGCTACAAAAAGGAGATGTCACACATCAGTTTATGTTCAATGTCAAGTCCTTGGTATAGTGAGTGCTAGGAGTTCAGAATGGAGAGAGGTCAGCATAGGCTACAGTTTCCAAGAAACCTTCCTGGTGGAAGTACAGCTAGTCTGAGTGGAGCTAGCAAATCTGAGCCTGATCTATTGGCCACCTGTTCCTCTGTCAGTCCATCTATCAACGTATGTTGGGTTTCTGATGCATCATAAATGGCCCACTTAGACCATATTCCTATAATTTCTGACTTTTGCAGCCACCAAGTGTTACATTCACAGATACTGTTGAGGGTTCTTGGATGGCAGACAAATTATGAATGCCCTGAGGGACTGATTCCCATTCAGAATTTGGGAAACAAGAGACTGCACAGTGGGAAGGAAGAATGAGCTCGTAAATGTTTAACACCCAACTCTCTGGGGGGAAAAATGTACCTAGAGCATACTTTTAAGTTTAATCTGAATCATTAACACTTACTACATCACTTTTTTTAAGTTAGAAAAACCCAACAAAACAATAACTCAAGCCCTGATTTGTAGTTTTTGCAACTTTCCGAGGTTTAAAGCTCACACTGGAAATTTAACAATCATTTCTTGAGATCCTTTTTTGAAGGGGCTCCAGCATACCAGTAGGAATGGGTAGAATGAAGGACTATTGGGGAATAGTGAGAGGTGGGATTGTGTTGAAGGTACGTTACACAGTTGTCTATCTCAAGAGAGGTTGGTAGACGACCCATCTTCTTACCCTCTGAGTGGTTGATTAAAATCAAACAAGGCCTTCTCAGCTCCTACTTTGGAGACCACTGCTATGCAGCAGGGAGAGACTGATTCAACAAACATATGTGAAATGCCTACTAAGAGGCAGAGATGCCAAGATATATCAAACACATATCATGCTCCTAGAGACTGCATAATCTTAAAAAGAGTAAGAGTGTACACAAATATCTGCAATTCAAGGAAGAATGTGATATGTACAGAGACAAAGTGCTATGAGAAAACTGAGGAGGGAGAGATTATTTCCATCTGGAAGGGCCAGGAAAGCTTCATGGAGGTGATCGCATCTGAGTTAGACCTTAAAAGAAGGGAAAAATATCAGAAGATAGAGATGAGGGGATTTATTTTAGGAATGGGAAATACAGAAAGCATGGCATAGTTTAAAGAGCACTGGACTCTCAATCAGCAGACCTATATCAAGTTCCAGTTCTGCAGCTACATAACTATGAACATGGAAGTGTCAGTGACCCTCTGTATATTAGTTTCCTTGTATGTGAAATGCAAGAGGTGATCCCTAGGGTCTTACCTCCTTTGATCTTACGGATCAAATGGGAGATGGGAGAAAGTCAAGAATAAGGGATGGAGAGTGGACAAGAATAAGGGTAATCCAGTTTGCTTGACATAAAGAGTTAATGGTAGTATGAAATAAAGTAAAAAAAAAGAGATAGACTAGAGCCTAAGAAAAGCCTTGAATGCCTGGAATAGGGGTTTACATTTTTATTCACTATGGAGTAGGAAGCAAAGGTGCATTTTTTGAATAGATGTTACAGAATGATGTTTTAGGAAGATTATTCAAGCAAAAATTTAGCAATCTAGAGGAATTTTTTTAGCAAAGTTCTGCTATGGCTTTTTGGTGAGATGCAGGGATGGGTATCTAATATGCAATGTTAAAATTGGAAGGGGAAATCTGCTAGCACACACAAGCTACTAAGGGTCATATTTATTGGTCATGAGAGAAGGTATTAGTCAATACATACATAGGATTATATAGACAGACTTGGAAGAGACCTCAGAGGCCATCTAGTCCAACCCTTTAACCTTACAGATAAGGAAATGGAGGCCAAGGAAGGTTAGATGTCTTGTACAAGGTTACAAAGGTAGTAAATATCATAGGTGAGATGTAAATACGGGGTCTCTTGACTTCAGAGCCAATGCTCTTTCCACTGAACAAATATAAAGCAAAATGGAATGCTGATGTCATTTTCCAGGTCACTGTCAAGAATTGCCTCTTTGTCCTGGATGGGATATCATGTGGATAATCTTATCCCTTACTGACTGTGCAATCATTTGGCTTTCCTCTTTGTCTACATTTCAAAATGAACTCATGCCAATGTTCTGCACACAAGGCATTTCACCTGTTTTCCTTAACTTCACACATGGTTTTAAGTGTTTCATTTTCAGTCCCACGCTAGCCCTGATCTTTCATCAAAACTGTGAATTTTCCATAGGTTTATTAGCCTTCACCTGTAATCATCTCTCAAACGAACCATCATCAGTGAGTTAATCTGACTTTTGGAGCCCTAATTATTACCACCTTCCCAGCCTGCCAAGTTTTTCATTGTTAGAAAAGTTTGCTAAGATTTTCAATTCAGACATCAGTGGCTACGTAAATGTAGTTATGTGCAGCACACAATTAAATTGCTTACATTAATGTCACTTTATTGTTTACAGAACAATTTATAGAAGATCTCAACTGATAACACTAAACTACAGACACATGTATGTATCATAATGAAACACCTAGAAAAATAGACAACTCAAAGTCTAGGTCTTTGGGGAGAAATAAAATCACCTTTCCCCATTAATGAGCTCTCTCCTCCTCATTCAAGTTGGCACTGAGCCATTATTTTCATGGTGAGAAAAGTGGAGTCTCAAAAGATAGTGCATCATCCAGATGTTTTATCTATATGATTCAAAGGGTTCACATTTGAAAATTTCTACTTCTGTTACTTTTAAAAAAATTCTCCTAGAGTCTAGATGATCCATGTAGTATAGAAAGAGTTCCTGCTTCTACTCAGTGACCTCAACATGTTATCCCAAGGGTCTGAAGAAGATGTTATTTTCCACTAAGCACCTGTCTGCCAGATTACTTTTCCAAAAACACACAGATTCAGCAAATAAGAAATCAGAAATGTACTGAATTACTAAAGTTGCTATTAAATCATTACATCATTTGATGCTAGACTCAGACTGAACCAAAAAGCCTTCCAGAAATCAAGGGGAATGAGAATAAAACTCAATAATTAGTATCAATGTCATTGGAAATAAAATATTAATCTAAGGATTTCACTTGTCTCTTTTACTACAGCATTGGTCTTGAATGACATATTCTCAGCACCAAGGGAAGGGGGTAAAGATTTTTTTTTCAGGGGGTAGGTTTAATACTCTGCTTCTCTGATTTACATCTTCTAGGAATTTTGCAGAAACAATGCAGAAGAAAAAAAAAAGTTTTCCTGTACCTTCTTGACAGCTACAAACACTCTCATTGTGTGTCCTCATTGAATGAAAAATATAAAGTGTCGAGGTGGCGCTGGAAGATTGACTGGATTCTAAATGAACTTTCTGATAGTAAATGTAAAACTAGAGGGAGCAGAGCACCAGTAATGAAGGGAAATACAAGGCTAAGTATTGGAAAGTAATTAGTGAGCTCATCAGTGACAACTCTTTGATGGTCTGAACTGCTTCCAGAAAGATAAGACCATATTGTTTAAAAAAACAATTAAATCCCAACCGGCACATTCATAGAATTATTTCACATTCACATGCAAATCCAGAGGCACAGATTTGCTCAACATACTAATAACACTAGAGAAGGAAATAGAATCTAAGGGTGATAGTGTACTTGGGTGTGTAAATAAAGACAGATACAAGCTTGTTGATTTCATAATAAGTGTGTAAGGATGGTTAAACTTTGGCACACAATTACAGGTACAGCAAGGGACACATTATCAGCGATCTTGACAGTTTTACTAAGGTATATTAAGTGTACATGTTCCTATTACCATGATTAATCTCAAGAACAAAAAACAAGCACAAATAGAATTTGTCCTTTTTTGTTGTTTGTTTTTAAATAAAACCATATCTTGGGTTAATGGCTCCTACTAAGGCTTATTTTTGCCCCTGTCTTCCTCCCCTCCCCACCTTCCTCACTTTCCCCCACTGGATCCTTGATTTCATCATTGTGGATTTAGCTGTTAGGTTAATATGTAAAATACTAGGGATGCTATATTATAGATATAAAATGTTGCATTGACTTTCAGAGGTCATCATATTGTTAGTTTTGCTTAACTGCTTAATTTTGTTACAAGGTACCTCTTATAAAGTGGAGTAATAACAAAATACACAAATAATTTAAAAATAAACTGCTAGGTAAGAAAAGATGAACTCAACTAAATTTTTGAATATACTAGTCTCTCAAGAAATTCATAGACTTCCTGGCTTAGCTATTTACTCCATTATCTCCTCTTATTCCAGTTTTTTTTTTCAATATCTCTTCACTGAAATTGTCTCCTCTTCCTTCAAACATTAAATTCCATTCCCTTTCAGTCAACCATTGACTTATTAAACACCTACTATGTATAGGGTCCTAAGTGACATGCTGGGAATACAAAGGCCAAATCCAAACAATCCCTGTCCTTGAGTTACAAGAAGCTTGCATTCTATTTTGGGGTGGGTCTAGTTAATATTTCCATTTGAATGTTCTGCTGCTACCTGAAAATTAATTTCAACTCCCCCTCTAAACCTAAGAATCTTTCTAACTCTTCTATTGCTATGTGTACCACTGATTATCAGATTTAGGTCTGAAAGATACCTTAGAAGCCATGTATTCCAATCTTCTCGTTTTAGAGTCAAGAAAATTGATGCCCACAGGTGATTTGCATACTGTCACAGAGGGAGAGTGTGACAGAGCCAGAATCCTGGACCTCCGACTCTAAATCTATTATTTTTCCCCCAGTACAGTACAACATGTCGCTTTCCTTCTGATCTGCCCAATATTCTAATTTCATAAGCTTGGTGTGATCTTTGAATGTCATTCACCTCTCTGTTATTCCATGATTCAATCTTCATATCTATTTTTGGACTATCTTTTCTACTCTTCTCCCACTGTAAGCATACTTGTCTGGGCCCTCATCTCTCCCTCCCTGCTAACCTCACCAGACTATCACCTCCTGATTGGTATTCCTTCAATAGGAATTTCTTCAATTTCTTCTCTCATTCAGTCTCCATATTACTGCCCGTGTATTCTTCCTTTGCATTGATGTGATCATGCCATTACTTCACACACAGGGACAAACACAAACTCAGTGGCACCTTGTTGCCTTCTGAATAAAAATATAACCTAATCACTCTGGCATTTGAGGATCTCCATGATCTAAATTGATCCTCCCCGTCCAGACTTATGTCACACTATTCCACTTTAAGTAGTGTAGATTCTATCCAAATTAGATGATTTTCTGCCCTGTTCCTCATTCTGCTCTCTGTTAGCTCTGGCCCTTGCTCACACCATTACCCATTCCACATACTGGAATAACTAATCTCCCCATGTCTCTATCACTCTTTTCCTCTGAGACCCAAAACAGATCCATCCTCTGCCAGGAAACTTTTCCTCAACCCTACTCCCCATTCATCTTGCAGAAATGTTCTTTCCTTCCTCAATGTTTTCTTCTGTCACTTTGCCTGGATCTATCTTTTGCACTTATCTTACTCTCATATATAGTCATTTGTGTACTTGGTTTTCTTGTTATTAGATTTTAAGCTGCTTAAGAGCAGGGCCTTTGTTAAAATTACCTTTGCATCCCTAGTACCTCATAGATTTCCTGAAACATATTAAATACCTTATTAAATGTTTGATGAAGCAAATTGGCTAGGCAATACACTTCTGTAACTTTAATTACTGCTTATATGCAAATGTTTCCTTGTCTATAATACCTCTATTCCTATCCCATGTCCTAAGCACCAGACCCTGATTTTGAACCAGATCACCTTCCTCCCAGTAGAGTGGCAATATTTCAAATTCAATATGTCCATAACAAAACAAAAAAACAAAGAAAAAAACCCTAATCATCTTTCACCAATAATGTCTTTCTTTCAGATTTCTTCATTTATCCTAATGGAATCCCAATTTCATATTCTCAAAATCTCAGAATTATTTGATTATTATTAGTTGCATGATCATGGCAAGTCACTTAACTTCTCTTACCTTTAATTTCCTCATCTGTATAATGGGGTTAATAATACCTAATACTTTCATGAAGCTGGTTTAAGAATCAAATAAAATAAGGAATATAAAGTCCTTTACATATGTAAGAGTAATTTATAAATTATTATTATTACCATTATTATTGTGCTGGACTCCTGCTTCACTCTTTTCTCTCTCTCATATCTAATTACTAATTAAGTCCTGTCAATTCTTTTTTCATAAAATGTTTCAAATCTATCCTTCTATTTATGGCCTGATTCTCACTACTGTAGTTTAGTTCTACATCATCCAATACCTGTATTATTACAAGTATCTGAAAGTCATTCTCTCTGCCCTCCATCTTTTTCCTCTCTAATATATTTGGCACAATGTTGACAAATTAATATCCCTAAAACTACTACTTTCCAATTATGTGTGGATGTCTACTCAATAAATAAACTCCTTAGCTTGGTAGCTATGTTGTCAGTCAATATTATCCTTAAAGTAAGCCCAATTTGCTCTGTATACCTTAATATTTCCTCCTATTGAAACTCTTTGCTCTAGTCAATTCTTTTGCTCATTTTTGCCTGAACCCATCATGAGTCTTCTTATCTTTGAATTTCTCTCATATTCTTTACTCCACATGTGATGCTACAATTTTCCCTTGTGTTCTATCCAAATCCACCCAATTTTCAAGAATCTTCAAATCTTTTGCCAAAATTATTCTCCTCCACAAAAGCTTCTAAGATTACTCTATCTCCTGGCCCATGCTGATTGTTTCCTCCTCAGAATTCATAGTACACATTGTTTATCATTTAATAGGGAAAATTATTTATTGACTTATGACATCACTATGGGTAGGAGATATTTCATGGTTATCTTTATATCTTTAGCATTTAACGCAGTACCTTGCATGGAGCAGGCATTTAGCAAATGTTTGTTAAATTTAATTTTTATGTTGCATTCTTTAAAGTGTATTGCTTATGTTTCATTTGTTCCTTGTATAGTTGACTATAAACCTCTTGAAAATAAATGATGTTTCTTTTTCTGTATCTTCCTTAGCACTGAGCGTCTAACACGGAAAGTTACTCGATTCTTGAGATATTTTGTCTATACAACGTCAACTGTCCAGATTTTTGGAATCTTCAAGAGTTAATGTTTGCCAATAAACATGTGTTGCTTTATTTTATTTTATTTTCTTAAATTTGTGCACAGATGCCTATAGAAGACACAGTGTCAAAGTATACATACAGGGCCTACATGGAGCACAGGGAATTCATGCTCCATTTAGGCTATGTGCTGACCAGAACACCTTTCTGACTCCAAAGTTGTCTCATGATGCTTATATCCCACATTCTGCAAGAAGTCTTTCCAGGTCCTGCTTAATCTCAGTGCCTTCTTTCTGCTATTACATCCAATTTGTCCTGTATGTATCTTGTTTATATTATAAACAGTTGACATTATATAGACAAAACATCTGGAAATTTGAGTAACTTTCTGTATTAGATGCTGAGAAATATCCATAGTTGTTTGCATGTTATCATTTTTATTAGAATGTAAGCTCTTTGAGGACAGAGAGTATTTTTTAGCTTTCTTTGTGTCCCTAGAACTTAGTACAGTGCTTGCATTTAGTAGGTACTTAATAAATTCTTGTTAAATAATGAATTACCAAAGTCATACCTTGGCATACTTTCTGTAATGAGTAAAATTTGCAACTTGTTGGTTTTCCATTGAATTAAAAGCAGCTATAGTGGGTCTACTGGGAATGGTTATAACTCTCTTGTCATACCCTTGAGCCTTTGCACTGTTTCACAAGACTTTTATGAGGTAGACCTATAGTTGTACCCCATTAGAATAGTTGAAGCTCTCTAGGTCACATTTTTCTTTTGAACTCCCTTACTTCCTCTTCAAGCCCAACTAGACCAAAGTAGTCACAAAATTAGGTTAGGGTGATTAAATACCTTTCTACTCTCATCATTAAAGTCATACCCACTAATTTCACTTAGTAAGAAGGAGGGGGAGGAAAGGAGATAGAATGCACCCTGCATTCTTGCAACTATGCTCAAATCCCAGCAGTCCCTATACTTAAAATCAAAATGTATTGTATGACTATTTCTTTTACTATGCATCTAAAAATAAAAATACCTCCATTATTCTTACCATCAGTTGAAGGGAAAATTTGGGGGAACTACAATCATGGTCAGGGAGACTCCAGGACACTGGTAAGAATCTACTTCTTAGCAGGACAAAGCATAAGTAAGGGTATAGAGTAGGACAAGGCAGGAGGAAATCTTACCTCAGTGTATCATCTTATGCCTTCCCATTTTAACTAATTATTTTTTAACAAGGTGTGACATTCAGATATCTTTCTCTTCTTGAAGGACTTCAAGTGCTGTCAATTATTTAAATTGAAGAATCTCTCAATTCAACACCCTGGTGAAAAGTCCACTCATTCTCTCCTAGTTGTGGTTCTGCCTCAAGTAAGTTAGGAAGCTGATAGAATCATAGATTCACAGATAGCAGTAATCTCAAAAGCCCAAGTCTATCATTTAACAGATGAGAAAACAGAGGTCCAGAAACATTAAGTGATTTGTTAAAGGACACATAGCTAGTGAGTAGCAGATCATAGGATTATAGGATCATGATTTTATAGCTAAAAGAGGCCTTAGAGAACACTAAGTGCAACCCTCTCATTTTGTAGATGAAATTGAGGCAACAGAGACATTACCTGAACTTGTCAGGGTCATGAAACTAGTGAGTATTAGGTTCTGGGGTACATATAGAATTTGAATTCAGGTCTTCTGATTCAAAATCCATTACTTATTTCACTGTAAGGTCACTGGCTCATGTATGTAGATGCTACACTAACTTTGGTTGCACTTATTATCTATAATTATTTCATACAAAAACAATGCATATATATACATATACATACATTATACACACACATATCCTTGTATAATTACATCTAGATTTGACTAAATGTATCTCTTGTTGACAAAAAAAAAACAGCAACTCTGAAGTCCTTGAGATGGATTTTATCTTTTCCTTCTTTTATATCCCAATGACTCCTAAACAGCATCGGAAAACTGTAGGTTGGAAAACGTAGTAGGTGTTGGAAAAATACTTATGTCTTGATTGATTTTTGTGGAGCACTTAATTGCTCTCTAATTCTTTTATGCATATCAACTTCTCCACTAGACTGTAAGTTCTTCCCAGTAGGGGACATATCTCCTACTCCTTTGTATCCCCCATGGTGCCTAGTACAGGGCTCAAAGAATGTATCTGATTAATTGATTGCTCTAAGTAATTCATCCCTAAAAAGGCAATCATCTTCCAGACACTCCACAGTTGCCTGCACAACAACAAACAGTTACTTAGAGTCTTTAAATACCAGAGGGGACTAGTGATGAATAATAAAACAACTTAGATGAAGCAACATGTCACTTTGTGTCTTCAGAATGGACAGTCCAAAGGGAGTGAAACAGAAAAAGGGAGCATTGTAATATCTTGCTGGAAAGTAGCTCATTGTTATGCAGAATCCACCACACAATGGGTCAAAAGCTGTCCTCACAAAAGTGATAAATAAGACTTGTTAAAACACAATATTCTGCAGCTAGCATACAAGGAATCAAACTATTGGGAGTGTTTTAGTGTGTCCCTTAAAACATCTCGATATGGCAGCACCTTCTTTATCTGGAGGTCAGATTTGCAGCAGCTTCAGCTATTCAGAACTTAGCCACAATAAGTAGGGTGAAAATGGCCTTTGATCTTACACAGATCACATGGACTTGGCTTTGTGGGAGCTACTCATGTGTGTCAAGTAATGCAGCAGATTAGAAGCCACATGAATACATCAATAACAGAAAGAAAAAAAAGGGGGGGAAGAGGGAGGATCCAAAATACTTATAAAATCATCACTGACTATGAGCATTTGGGGGAGCGGGAAATAGTTCCATCTGTATACCTCAAAAGGACCTGAGGATATTTCATATTAAAGCAAGGCATAGTAATTTATATTAATGATGAGGATCCTTACTCATCAAAGAAAGGTTACATCATGTTCAGTGTTGGTGACCAGTGTGATATAGTTGAAAGGATGCTGGATTTGGAGTTGGAGTTCAAATCACATCACGGCTATTTACAACACCAGTTGTATGTCCTCTATGAGTTGTTTGACTCTTTAGCATTATCTTTGAAAGTTGGGGGTTGGACTAGATACTTTTAAATTTATCCTCTGGCTCTGAATCCTGTGATCCTGTGAGTATATAATATTGTTTAGCAAGATGGCTATTAAATAGCTGTTAAAAAATGCTGGTCCTTAGAGCATTACTTCTTAGTTATTTGGAAAATTCACTTTTGTAGAAGAACTCCAATCTTTCAACTAGTCAACAAACTTTAATTAAGCACCAACTATATATGTCAAGCATGGTGCTATTCACTCAGGATACAAAGAAAAAAACCAAAACGATCTTTGTCCTTGAGGAGATTAGACTATATTCCATCAGGGAAGACACACGCACATATAAATGTATACCAAATGTAAACAAAATAAATGCAAAGTGCTTTTAAGGGGGAGGCAGTAGCAGGTAGAAGGATCAGGAAAGACTCCCTGTAGTATGATGTGTTTGAGTGGAACTTTGAAAGAAATTAGGGAATCTAAGAGGCAGAGGTAAGAAGAAAGGGCATCCAGGCAGAGGAGATATTCTGGTTAATGACATGGAGATTAGAGATGGAATATAATATGTGAGGAACAACAAGGCCAGTTTGAGTGGACCATAGGGTGTGTGAAGAGGTGTAATGTAAAAATTATGGAAATTCCTACTCAAAGATACTGGATAAGACGCTGCTGTACAAAGGGTCCACCCATCCTCTTTAAAGTTTCCAATAGAACAGCCACATAATGGGGCCCTAGGGAAACCTAAAGCTGGCCCATTACCTTGTGAATGCCTATGTTTCTCAAGGACACATACAAGTTGTCCATTATGGGGATATGAGAGCATAATGAGATGGCTAAACAGAAAGCTTAAGTAAAATATGTCCATCAAAATAGCAGCAGAAAAAGACCAACATTAATTTTATAGCACATAAGGTCAATACTTATATTTTCATAGATATGGATTCAGAACCAAATTAACAGGGTGGGGAGGGACACTGTACTCCACTGCTTTAAAACTCTTGATCACAAATGACCTGACTTGCTTTCCAGGCCACCTCTCTCATCTAACCTTTCTTATATATTTCGGTACAGTGATCAATAGAATCTCCCCCTCCCTTCCCTACCCCCCTTTTAACTAAATAAGCCACACAAGGTGAAAAAATGTCACTGAATTAATATTTATTTCACAACATAAAAGGACCAGTGGTATCTACAAATAGTCTAATTAATTGGGATTAACTTCATGTGCAAAGTTTGTCTCTGCAGGTGTTGATGGAGTAATACATCAAAGAGGCTTCACCTCTGTAAAAAAATCAATGGCAACGTAACCTTGATTACTGTCTCTGTTGATGTCACACATAACACTAATCAGTCATGGTTTGCACCAAATATTATGGTGAACAAATATTTGCTTCCTAACTGGCATTTTTCACAAGGGACAATGTTCACTCATGTAGATAGCCATTCTCTAAGGGAAGATAGTCACCTTTGAGAAATAAGGGTACATTGGTCCAAATGGGAGTAGTTGAAAAGAAAATTACATGAAGATGAAAATACAAAATAAAACACTAAGATGGGAGCCACAGGTTACTTTCCAGGGAATCAAAATGCTGAGTGTATTTTCACAAATGGCAGATCTCCAGAAGGAAATGCCTTGCAATACAGTATTATGACCTCTGGAGATTGGTTGCAGGGGTGGATACATGTGACGTCCATAACAGCCAACCTTAATACTTGAACCCTCCCCTCATCCCCAAAAGAAAAGAAGGCCAAAAGTTTCTTCCTAACATTTAAGAACACTCAATGATCATTTGCTTCTTTGAATCCCAATGAGGATTCAGATTTGTAGTTACCTAAGCCAGAAAGAAATCTGTTTGGCACTGAGAGTCAAAAGACCTTGGTTTTAATCATGGATCTACTCCTTGCTACTTGTATGTTCTTTGGTAAATCCTTTAACTGCTCAAGGCCTCGGTTCCTTTATCTCTAAAATGTGACAACTGAACAATTTGATTTCTTACGTGCCTTCCAACTGTAAACCCCATATAACATGGCTGTGCCATGGAGTCTAATTGCATGTAAGTGGTGTTGATGATGGTTCAAATTATGGCCCTTTAAAAAGTCAATCACTTATAGAAAGACAGTTAAGGAGAATAATTAAATGCAGCTGAGGGAAAACAGTGGTTATGATAAAAAAAGAGAGGCTCAGATGCTCAGCTGTGGGACTTACTCAAAAGAAGGGGTTGTTAACCTGGGCCCTACAGATCAATTTTGAGAGGGTATGTGAGCTTGAATGAGAAAAAACAAATCATATCTTTATTTCAACACAATTGGTTGAATTTGTATTTTATTTTCTGCATTCACAAATATTATTCTGAGAAGTGGTCCATAGGCTTCTCCAAACTGCCAAAGAGGTCCATGGCACAAACAGAAAGGTTAGGAATTCCTGCTTAAAGGGGGGATCAAAAAGGTTTTTTTTATTTGTTGGTTTTCAGAAGAAGGAGAATTTTCTCTAGAGTTTTATTTCACTAAAATCAAGAAAGTATCAGATCAGGTAAAATCATTGTGGGTATTAATAGTAGCAAAGGTTGTATAAAGATAGAAGGATAGGAAATTTATCAAATGATTACTATGTGCCAGACACTGTGAAAATGGCTAGTGATAGGAATATAAGCAAAAAAGCTCTTTCCTTTAAGAAATTTATGTTCAAATGGGGCAAGACATAAAGTGGAGTTAGAGAGTGCACATCGTGGAGTACAACTGGTCTGAAAATAGTGTGGAAGCCTATTTCTGGTAAGAAAGGGCAAAATGATGTTAAACATTGCCATTCTGGCTGATTCTTACAGTGTGTGGCTGTCTGAAATAGAGATAAAGCAAAGTTATTAGAATTAAGATGGTTGTTTTTTTTTAAGGATTTTCCCTTTTTCCTTTTATTTATAGTGTTTGATCTGTCTATGTTTGGTAAGAAAATTGGCTATTTATTTTATTATTGTCACATAATATTTACCTTTTCTTTGGAAATACTGATGAGGTGTTTTTCTAGGTGTTCATAATTTTTCAGTCCTAACCTGCCTATGACTAAACAGTTATGTCAGCCAACAGAATTACATTACTCTAATATTAACAAAACTGACTCACGTTTATGTGACCCATTAAGGCTTTTAAAGTACTTCTTTCCAACAACTCGAAATCTTTAATTACTCTTATTTAGTTTCCCCCCAAACAATGTCCCCCTGATGAGAAGGCAATATTGTAGCAGGAAAAAAACAAATATCTGGAGGAAAGGATAAATATTAAACCCTTTCTAGGACCTATTGCCAAATAGATAGATACCTTGGAAAAGTAAAGACCTTTACCATATGAACAGCATAAAAAGCCATTCCATTAATGAGTAGATATCTTGGCACAATAGCTACCTTTGTTTCTACTGCACCGATGTTTACTGGATTATCCTGGCCAGCAGACAAGAGTTGGTTGCGTTTCTTAAATAGTTTTCTGTTAATGGAACAAAAAACCCCCCAACACACTGTATCTTTGGGTACAGGGCCATAAGTAGGAATTTTCTTTCACTAGACAAGAAGCATGAAAAATGTCACCAAATCAACGTTCTAATTGAGGATCTAAAAACAATATAAAAATATGATTAAGATAAATTCAGTTCCATGTGGGAGGAGAAGTAGTTAACATAGATGTGGCTATATGCTAAAAAGAGGGTACATGTTAAATTTTTATACCTTCAGAACTTCTGTGAACTGGGAAAATGTTCCAGTCATTTTGTCCCAGTTTGGCTTTTTCTGACTGTCATGTCCAGATCCATGGTATTGAAGGATTTGAATTGTCTTGGTTTTTTTTTGTTCTCTTTAATAATTGATGATGTCGATGATGGTAATAGTTTAGAAAATACCTTTAGAGACAGCCAAGTGCTTTAATGAATAGAGAACTGAGTCCGTAGTCCAAAAGAACTGAGTTCAAATCCAGCCTCAGAATTTTCTAGCTGTGTGACCCTAAGTAAGTTATTTAACCTCTGCCTCTATTTCCCACAGATTCCTCAATTGTTATTGTGAGGATTAAATAAGATAGTAATTGTAAAGCACTTGGCACAATGCCTGGCATGGAGTAGGTACCTAACGAATGCTCAGTTTTCTTCCTTTATCGTTATATTTATCTTTAAACTTTTGTAATTGCTTTCTTATACATTAATCCACTATAATAAAAAAAGTCATTGAGCATCTGATATGTGTTCATTGTATTGCTAGAGGAGATTCTAGGGAAGTAAAAGACATGTTTCTTTCCTTCAAGGAGCTTACAATGGAGAGTAAAATGATAGACATTCAGAAAACCATTAGAGACTATATAAGTCAGAGTGAGATTAAAGGCCAGTGTAATGTGACACAGGCAATAATGATAAAGGATTTCAAAGAAGGGGCAGATTAACTTTGAATGGTATGATCAGAGTAAAAAGGCTTTTAGAAACTGAACAAGAATGAAATGAGTAGAACCAGAAGAACAGTTGTACAAGAACAACATTTCTATAAAAACAGTTTTGAAAGCTGTAAGAATGACCATTCATATTTGCAGAGTCCTGATGATAAAATGTATTATCTATTTGGCAGAGGTGAAACACTTAGAGTACAGATTGAGAAATTATATTTGTATTTATACATAGTTATACATAGTTATATGTACATATGTTTGTGTATATATATACATATATATATACACACACACAATATATTATATATACATATATACAATATATGTCTGTGTGTATATATACATATATATATATATATACACACACAATATATTATGTATGTATGCACACATGCAGCCACTGAGGGAATTTATTTTACCTGATTATGCATACTTATTATAACAATTTTTTTTCTTTTTTCCCCTATATTATTAGGGGTAGAAGGGAGAGAAAATAGGTTCTTAGAAAAAATAATAGAGAGAAGTGGGCCAGTAGAAATGTGAAATATTGAGGGTAACCAATAAGCCCCAAATCAATCGGTCAGTTAGTAGGATTTTGTATCTGTAAGACAAATGTCACGATATTGATGGTGACCATAAATATGCCTGTATAGTTCTGTATCGCAGAATATAAGAGACTGTCTATATAGAAAGCAGAAGTAAAGCATTCATTTTGACACCAGAGTATCAAATCCCAAAACCAATAACTCCAATTCGACATAGCAGCAATTGTATCCCAAAACCAGTAAGTCCACTTCATTATAACAGCAAGGAACTTAAAACACAATACCACAACAGGGAGCCAAGCCATCCCATAACCTTCCCCACTGCTGGTACCTTCCAGTAAAGACGCACTCACAAATCCTAATTGTCTGCTTGCCTGTGTCCTGTCTTCCAAAGTTCTGAGAGCTTGCAGTTCTAATATCCCTTGCAGTTCTGAGAGCGTAATAGCTACCCTCAGAGTATATATACCCTTTTTGGGGGCCTGAGGGCTTCATACCTCTCATGACCTAATTAGCAAAAGGGTGTGGACCTTCCTACAAACAAGCCTCCCCTAAAACAGTTCTCCTTAACTAGCTCTACCTGAGGCCTATTAAGGGGATTGATGGGCAGGAAAGACATTTAATCACATCAGCACCATAGGTGTCTACTCCACACATGTGAAGACTTACTCCCAGCAAAATGAGTAGATGAGAACAATTTGTTCCAATGGCCATGAAGATGCACGAAGCAGGTGCTGTGGGGAACTTGGAGCTTGGTCAGATATCAAAGATGCTAAGGTCATCCACTCTATCCTGGGCATCCTGACTTTTGTCTTGCCACTGGACTTTGATGACTCTAGAAGAGAATGAGGCTAATGACTTTATGCAGCTCTGCCTCACTTAAATCCAATTCATGCACTAGTCAAGACATCATCCATAGTGTCATTCGTCCTCTTCAAAAATGAAGGAGAAACAACTGAGCTGTTACATCCACATTCAGATGAGGTCACTTTATTGTTAGTTTTACTTAATTGTTTTAGTTACAGAACTCCTCTTAGGAAATGAGTGTAATGTGTTAGTATTTGTAATATAAAAACAAAATACATCAATACTTTTTAAAGGAAAGATGGGGATCTTGACAAGCTCATAGGGAAGGGATTTCAGGTGGAGGAAATCATTTAACTGATGGCCTATGGTTGGTAATGAATGTGTTAATGATTTATTTTTAATATGAATAGTGAATAAAACACTAGGTTTGGAGTTAGGAAAAACTGGGTTCTCCTACCTCTGGCATTTACTAGCTTGGTGATCCTGAGCAAATCACCTATCCTCTCTAATTCTTAGTTCTCATATCTGTCAAATGGTGGTGGTGGTGGTGCTAGTGGTGTGTGTGTATGTTTGTGTGTGTGTGTGTGTATGATATTTATACATCTATAATCTTTGAATTTCACAGCTCCAAGAAGTAGTTACTACAGCTACTATTACCACCATATATAGTGATTTGAAAATATTAAAACACTATATAAATATGGTTATTATTCTCCCATGCTACCTATTTTCGTAGGGTTTTGGCTAAATAAGACCAATACTTTGTGGGTTTTAATTAGGCTAGTGATGGATAATCATGAGGAAAAAAATTGCTTCAGGAGAGAAAGGAAGTAAACTTATGAATAAGATAGGTGAGAAATACTACCATAGAAGATTCAACTTTTCCTCCTCTTTGAACTCCTTAGGGAATGGGTTTCCTAAGCATTTGTAGTATAAGAGAAAGAAAATCCAATATAAGGAATAAGATTACCTAGGTTCCAGTTAAGCCACCAAATCAGTGGACAAATCATTTTAATCTCACTGAGGTTTTGTCAATAATCTTGGGAGGATAATAATCCTTATATAAGATATATCACAAAGTTTAATGAGCATTAAAGAAATGGTCCTAACATACTTTGGTCTTTTTAGCCCATGTTTTGAGAAGAATCTTCAGTCAGTTCTGAATGCTACAATTTAGAAAGGTAGTGATAAACTGGAGAGAGCCTATGGCCAAGATAGAACAGAGCCTTGAGAATATGCCTTTTGAGGAATGTTTGAGAGAACTGGGAATGTTAGATGAGAGAAGATGAAGAGAAAAAGAGAGCTTAAAGCATTTGAAGGGCTAGTACATTGAGGAAAGATTTGATAGACTTGTTCTTTTGGCACTGGAGAATGGAAATAGAAGCAATGCGTGAAGGTGCAAAGAAACAAGTGTGAGCTTGATAAACAAAAATAAAAACATTTGAAGAATTAGTTCTATCTGTCTAAAAGTGGGATACATTGCCTCCCAGGATGGATTCCCCCTTAGAAATCTTCAAGCAAATAATGGATGACCACTTTTTGGCTCTGTTGCAGAGGGTGTTCTTGTATACATATGGATTGAAGAGAGGGCTTGTTCACCTCTACAATTCTGGGAAAAGACATATATAAAACAGTTCATATACGAGGGCATTATATAGATTGCAGCTCTTATGTTTTCTTGGGTACATTGATGAGGAGTCCACCGTTTCCCTTCCCATTTCTTCTATTTTCATCATCTCTTATGACCCCTGTTTCTCCAAGTTCCTAATCACCATTCACCTGTGCCTCCTTCAGTCATTTCTCCTCTTGTTCTTATTTTATTGTCCTTTCTCTTTGTCCTTCTGCTTCCCTTATCCTCCTCTCATGTGTTCACTACTCCTATTTTCCTCTTCCCTCTATTTTCCCCGTGATTCTCTCCACACCTTTTTTCTAGATTTTCTTTTTCCCCAGGCTCACCTTGCTCCCATCTCCATCTTGCTTCCCCATCTCCCACTTATCGGTTTTGTTGACTAACTTCTATGGGGAAGGGCCATGAGGGAAATGAGTGATTAAAAAAGTGGGTACTTTGGATTCAGTTGTCTCATGTCTCATTCTCTTCCTGGCCTTGTTCCTGACTTCTAAGCTTCAAAACCACACCTCTGCTGCTATACTATCTTGGGATTTTCCTTGGTACTTGCAGTCCCATTACCCTGAAACATTCAATCACCCTGGCTTTCTTACTGTGCAATATCTCTCTGGAACATTGTCCCTTTTCCAAATGATGATTTCCTTCAAGGGTCTCCATTTCTGGAGGAAACTAGTCAAGTCAACTTTAATCCCCTTCCAGCTGTGCTTCTGAATTTCCAGGTTTCAACATCATGTTACCTCACAGGTCCTTTCATTTCCCTTCCACCTACCCCTTCCTCACAATTTTTACCTGCCTTTGGTGTGTTGCCTTCCTCTATTAGAATGTAATCAACCTGAGGGCAGAAAATATTTTCTGTATCTATCTATATCCCTAGTATATAGCACAATGCATGGTATAATATAGTAAGCATTTAATAAAACTTCCTTCCTTCTTTCCTTCCTTCCTTCCTTCCTTCCTCCTTTCCTTCCTTCCTTCCATCCTCCCTTCCTTCCTTTCTTTCTTTCTTTCTTTCTTTCTTTCTTTCTTTCTTTCTTTCTTTCTTCCTTCCTTCCTTCCTTCCTGCCTTCCTTCCTTCCTTCCTTCCTTCCTCCTTTCCTTCCTTTCTTCCTTCTTTCCTTCTGTCCTTCCTTCCTTCTTTACCTCCTTCCTTCCTTCCTCCCTCCCTTCCTCCTTTCCTTCCTTCCTTCTTTCCTTCCTTCCATCCTTCTTTACCTCCTTCCTTCTTTCCTTCCTTCCTTCCTTCCTGCCTTCCTTCCTTTCTTCCTTTCTTCCCTCCTTCCTTCTATGAAGTAGGTTTTCAACTTGGCTAGTATTTAGTTAGGATTTCCTAGGATTTTTCTTATCCCCTAAAACATTATATGCTTTAAACAATAACAGCAACAGCAACAACCACAACCACAACAGAGAACAGCATCCTTCATAGTGTGGGCTAATTGGTTTGTGTCTAGACTACTTGTGCTTCTTTAATACAGTTTTTCTTTGGTTCCCCAAACATAACACTGTTTGGGGAGCATGATGTTAGCTAGGCTTTGCATTGAGGCAGAAAGAATGATTTCTCCCTTGTCCAGAGGTTGACACGTGGGTCCCTGGGCATGTTTCTCACTTTGTTTCACAAAGCCTTGGAACTGATCTGAATTTGAGGCTCTGCACATTGATTAGCTCCATGGGGACATGAAACCGAGCAAGAAATGAGCCTCCTGCTATCTGGATAATGCTCATGATATTCAAATATACAAACATGACTTTGACATGGAAATATTCATTAAAATGTGAATGGGGTGGGGGGAGGGAATTAGAGCATCAGCATTCTCTGAAAAGGGAGAGACTTTCTTTCCTTGCCTATGCCTTGTTCTGCTCAAAAGAGAATCACAACTGAACAAACATTTATTGAATGCCTACTACGTGTGGAGAATCTATTCAGTGCTGGGTGGGATACAGAATAAATCAAACACAGTCTTCCCCCCCCCCAAGAGTTTATGCCATATCAAGGTATAGATGGAATGTACATAAATAATTCTGATGTAAAATAGCCTTTGATACATACTATAAATAGGAGTGATTCTTGCAAAAAATGCCATAAGGGATATAATGTGTTTGGCTGAGGTGATTAGAGAAGGCTTAAAAGGAGGACAAAGTTGACCTAGGCCCTGAAGCATGTGTAGGACCATGTTTTTTGGCCTTTCTTTGTATCTCTAGTGCTTAACCTAGTGCTTTCTACTTAGTAGGTGCTTAATAAAAGTCTGTTGACTGATTAACTTGGTCCTGATATTTTTATCGTATATAGATCCTTATATTTTCCTTACTTTGTGAACAGATTAGGCCTAGGGCATGAGGTTAAGTGCTGTCCTGCAGGTGGGAATTATGTAGTTTTAGACAGAGAGAAAGGAAAGTGGAAGAAAAGGAGTCAGGTCAATGATTAAAATTTTAAAAAAAAAACCACCCCACTCTGCTCTAGATTACAACTTATATTCCTTTGGCACTTGAAGATTTAGAAAACCATTTGTTTACAACAATTTTGTGAGGTATTATCCCCATTTTCACATAAGGGAATTGAGACTCAGAGAATTTAACTGTCTTTTTCATGGTCATGAAATTAATGAATGAATGTACAAGCCAGGATCGAACCTATGACTTCTGACTCCAGTCTTCAGCTAATTGATACAGAAATAATCCTGAAATGTCACTTTAGTATTCCTTTTTATAAGACAGAGAAAATAAAATGCGGCTCAAGGCAGAGAAAACCTGAAGATCAAAACCCATGATATGCTACCACATTCTACCATTAGTGATTAACATTAATTAATATTTAATGCCAGTTGCTAGTTGCTGGTGTATTTGTTTAGGGCAAAGCCCCACTGATAGATTCCTTTATTCATAGAGTAAAATTTTTAATCTAGAAGGAAAATTAGAGCTCATTTAATCCATCTCTTACTTTTTTATATATGAGGAAACTGAGGCCCCGAGAGGTTAAGCCATGGGAAATTTCCACATAGAAAGTTAGTGACAGAATGGTAACTGTATCCTAACTCCTAGCATATATTCTTTTATTTCAAGAACTTACTAAGCATTTATTATGTGCCTCGCAGATGAAAGACAACATGGCCTTGGTTTCTGAGGAAGTAGATTTTAAAGTATAAAACAAATAGTCTTCATCTCATTTGCTCTCATGGATAACTATGTACATCTAGGGACAAAATGACTGTCAGCAGGACATTAAAATGTTATGAAAGATTTATACATTCATCAACTCAGTGACACTTGTATCACTAACTAATAGATCCACTTGTTATGGAACAAAGTTACCTAATTAGGCTCCTGACTTCCAGTTTCCATGCTGGAACATGTCCCATGCATCAATTATTTCTTCTTCAGAAAGTGCTAGTTAACAGTCTTTGAAAGGAATGTATGTCAAAAATACTATCCAGAGACTTTCAGAGATTGCAATTTGTACAGCTATGGTCACCATTTCAGATTTCTTTTTCAATCCTCTTGGGAAATGTCTCTGTAAGGAATAGGTAGAAGGATGCTAGAGGACAGGACTGGCTGGTTTTTGGCATAATACCAAATCTGGCAGCGTTTGTCTTTGTTATTTCCCATCTCTTAGAGTCAGCCATAGAACCAGGGCCCACCAATGCCTTTGTACTACCCTCTGCACTTCAATCAAAGAGGGATGATTTGAGCAACTTATTCCCAGTAAATAGTTAGGAACTGAATGTGTTCCCCCATATGAGTTTTCAATTTAAAGCTTGAAGGGACCTCAGAGGAAAAGTTATTTCATTACCTGTATTGGCCTAATTTGGCTAACATCACAGGAAAAAGCTAAAATTTGAACTCAAGTCCTATGCCTCTAAATCCAGCATTCTGTTTACTGAACTATGTAATGAAACCATTCACTCTGAGTAAGACTGGCTGACCGCATGTTGTGAATTTTTATAGAAGGGATTTTTGGTGAGGTATGGGTTGGGATAAAATCCCTCTAAAGTCTCTTCCAGTTCTGAGAGCCTTTGCTTGTGAGATACCCAAAAGGAAAAAAAATCTTCTTTGGGAAATTCCAGGTTCTATGGCACCTGGGTGGCAGAGATATCATCCTACTTTGCCAGTGATAGTCAAAGAATTTCACATAGCTACAAAAGGCTAGCCCTGATAGAGAAGGGTTTCTCTGAAGTTTAGTATCATTGATTGGTTGTAATGGATAACAGGTGGAAATGATGGATTGAATTAAATATAATGAAGTTAAATAAGGATAAAAATGTAAAATTCTAAAACTTGCGTAAAAAAACAAACTCACAAAATGGAAAAGGCATAGTCAGACAACAGCTCATTGAGAAAGATCTGGGGTTTTTAGCTGAGGACAGGAAACTCAAATGAGTGCTTTGATTATATCAGTAGTTATTGATACTTTTGCCTGCTCTATAAAGTCTTTACAAAAATATCTATTATAAAAATAACAATATGGCATATGAAAAAATGCTCTAAATCACTATTGATCAGAGAAATGCAAATCAAAACAGCTCTTAGGTACCACATCTCTCCTGTCAGATTGGCTAACATGACAAAACAGGAAAATGATAAATGCTGGAGAGGATGTGGGAAAATTGGAACATTGTTACATTGTTGGTGGAGTTGTGAACAGATCCAGCCATTCTGGAGAGCAATTTGGAACTATGCCCAAAGGGCTATAAAAATGTGCATAACCTTTGATACCACTTCTAGGGCTGTATCCTAAAGAGATCACACAAGGGGGAAAGGGAACCCGTATTTACAAAAATATTTATAGCAGCTCTTTTTGGGGTAGCAAAAAATTGGAAATCAAGGAGATGCCCATCAACTGGGGAATGGCTAAACAAGTTGTGGTATATGAATGTAATGGAATATTATTGTGCTATAAGAAATGGGGAAGATATGGAAGTCATAATAACCTGGAAAGAACTACATGATATGATGCTGAGTGAGAGGAGCAGAACCAGGAGAACATTGTACACAACCACAGACACATTGATTCTGTGATGACTAACTTTGATAGATTTGACTCTTCTCAGCAATACAAGGTTCAAAGATATCCCCAAAGGTTTCATGATGGAAAGAGCTATCTACATCCAGATAAAGAACTATGGAGTATGAATGTGGATTGAAGGAAACTATCTGCTCTCTCTCTCTCTTTTTTTATATCTTTTTTTTGGTTTTGTCTCTTCTTTCTCATGATTCACTCCATTGATCATGGTTCTTCTTTATGACAACTACTGTGTAAATGTGTTTAATGCGAATGTATATGTAGAATATATATCAGATTTCATGCTGTCTTGGGGCAAGAGGGGGTAGGGAGGGAAAGAAAATTTGGAACTCAAAAACCTGTAGAACTGAATGTTGTAAACTAAAAATAAAAAATTAAATAAAAAATATAGATTTGTACCCCTCTTAGCCATTCCCAAATTAGGGATCCCTAAAAGGTGGCAACTACTACTCACTACTCTCAGGGCTTTTGGGATAATTTCTAGTACTATAGCTCAAGAGCCCCCATCAAACTCTCCATTAATAATCATCCAGTTGCTTTTATGGGAAAAAAGGTATTTAATTTACTAAGATGTTGCTTAGAACAGTATTTGCAGAAATACTCTCTCCAAATGTCTGAGACATATTCTGCCACAAATATGCACATGGTCTATGAGGACAGTAGACCCTAATTTAAATAAAAATGTGGTGAGGCACAGGTGGAGGGAACACATATGGCAACAGGTTAACTCATAATTCCTTATTCCTGGAACTCCTTTTCTTTCAAAATCAAAATGGGGGAGGGAAGGGGCAAAAGCTTATATTAAGCGTGCCAGTAACCATACTAAGCACTTTACAAATATTATGTCATCTAATCATCATTAACAACCCTAGGAGGTAAAGACTATTATGATCCTCATTTTACAGTTGAAGAAACTGAGGGAGACAGGGTTTATGTGGCTTGTGTAAGGTCACACAGCTAGTAAATGTCTGAGGCCAGATTTGAACTCATGTCTTGCCTAACTTGAAGCTCAGTGTTCTATCAACTGTGCCACCACATGCCTCAAGTCCTTATGAATTTTTCCCCTATTTGTACCTCTATGCTGAGGTCTATGGGTTGGTGTTTTTTTTAGAAACCATAGCAGGCACATCTCTCTACCATGATAGGTTACACCCCTAGAAGTTGTCTTTCTTTGGGTGAATATCACTCATGGTCTCCTACTGGTACAATCTCTCTCAATCCAGCTGGAAGTATTGTCTGCTCCTGAAGTAATCTTTTTGATAACATGATCAATGGAGGTGGGGGGGGGGGAGACGGGGAGAGACAGGGAGGGAGAGAGAGAGAGAGAGAGAGAGAGAGAGAGAGAGAGAGAGAGAGAGAGAGAGAGAGAGAGAGAGAGATGGTTGCAGGTCTGATGGAAGTGACATCCTCTTAGCCAATCACATTGATTTAGCTTTTTGGCCCAATTACAAAGAATCACACTTCCCAAAGAGCTCAAAAGGCTTAAAACATTTTTTGGTACATATTGAAAACATTGTTAAGTCTATTGGGATTGACTCATTGTCTGGGCCTTCTATAATTATATTAAATGGACTATGATAGCGCAAGGATAATAATACAATAGTGATCCGGTCACAAGAAAAAAAAAGTATTCTAATGCAAACTTGTAAATCCAGGTAGGAAGTTAATATTCATGAGAAAGCCAACAGAAGGCTTTCGTCTGCCTTCATTGCCTCAATAATTATTTAGTTTTTTGATAAACTACAAATTCTAACCCTGTGCTACAAATTGTGAGGGGTGCATAAAGAAGTAGCCCTCAAGTAACCTATAGACCATTTAGAGAGATAAGACATACATAGATGAAGCACAGGCCATTTATGACCCAAAAGTTCTGTTGTTCCTCTATTCTAGTGATTGAAGTTATTTCTGCTACAGCTGAAATAAAGGAAAATATATCAGAGAACATGGTTCTTTCTAAATTGAGACAGTGACTGAATGAAGCCCTCTGGCTTCATCAGAAATGACTTAGAGGTCAAATGATACATTTTTAGGGATACCAATTTAATTGAGGAAAATATGAAGAATTCCCTAGAGCAATTCCAATCTGTTTTTTTGTTTCAACACCTTGTCATGAATTGGGCAGTGTGTGTATGTGTGTGTGTATATTAAAATTCATCTGGTATTGAGAATTTACAAAAAAAAACCTTTTTTATTTTCACAACATCCCTTCAAGATAATTGGAGAAACCCTGAGGTGTTGCCAATTCAACAAACTGCTGTCCTCAAGACAGCTGACAGCCAAGACCTGAGTTTAGAGCAGTAGAAATATCCTTGTTATGGAAAATATCTTTTCCATCCATGTGCTCCATATAGATGCATTTTTCATCCCCCTTTCCCCTTGCCTATGTTATTTGATATCCTCTTATGTTCTGCCTGAACTATTCAAAAGAAATATGGATATAGATATTAGTCAGACTTTCAACGCCCTCCAAAATTTGGTCTTGATTTGCCTTTGTAACATAACCTTTTCAATCCAGGCATATCGCCTTACTGGCAATGGAACCACATCACCTCCCTCAACTCCCACCATCATCTTTCATTTTTGGGTTGTATTATAACCCCCTTCTTGCCTGGTGTCCTTGTCTCTCCTTTACAACTAGAAAATTCCTACCTTTCCCAGTCTTTGTCAAGAGTTATGGGACTTAGAACGCATTTCACAAAAAGAATCAAACAAATTAGTAATGCAAGAAACAAGAAGCTTTTTACTGCAGTATGTCCACCCACATAAGGGGAAGCATAAAGCCTAAGCATTGGGGCAGCATCAGAGATCTAGAGTTGAAAGAGATATTAGTGACCTTCTCATCTCATTTTATGGGAGAAAAAACTAAGATATCCAGGTTGTTGAAGGGACTTGCCCGAAGTCACATAAAGAGTCAAGAGCTGTGGGAAAGAACAGGGACAACAAAGAAAGGATACAATGAGGATAGTCATGGGCACAGGGCTAGGAAGCAATACAGTGGCGGTCGTTTGGAAAGGCATCCTTGTACTCAGCTCTCCATTATTCCTCCTAGTCTGTACCAGATGCCTGAATCATGATTGCTTTTATAGCAGGGAATTTCACTGAGGCAGTCAGAGCTCTTATTTGATAGGGAAAAACTAAATTCTTACCCAGGCCAGTTTGGTTGTTTTCCTATCTTAGATATCTTAGGATGGAAGATATCTAAGTATTGATCTGGGAAGGTCTAGTTGAATCAGATAGGAAATATCAACATGCAATATTGAAGTTTCCAGAACAAAAGGGGATGTGTGTGTGTGTGTGTGCGCGCGCGCGTGCTCTAGGTTCAGAATAGAGGCAGCTCAAAGCAACCCTAATCTTTGTGGACCTTAGAGAGGCTTATAAATGTGAGGTTTGTTGTTATTTTAAACCACTTATATAATCTAATTGTCTTCCTCCTCTCTCAGACTCATTCCCAGGTCACTCCAGTATAGTGATTTCACCTTTGTATGTACTATACAGATAGACACATTATTGCTTGCACTATTCATTTGGCATTTAATCATATCCCATACAATGTGCTATGGTTGTTTATTTAACTTATATTATTTAATTTTGTATATCTTCATACTTTATCTTCCTAACTAGATCATAACCACCTCAAAAGGAGGGGCTGTACCTTATTATCATACTGCTTCGTAAACCCTAGAGCACCTCAGTGCAGAAATTTTCACAAGCTACAAACTCAGCATATGTTGATTGCTTTCAGATGGAGCCATAGGTAAATACTTCCCCAATTCTCTTTATCAGTAAGATGTGGGCAATTATTGAAGGCCACAATGACATGACATTTGGGGAATAAGCAAGCCATTCAGAGGAAATGGAAACCATGACAACCACCATGGTAAACAAGCTCCTTCTAGGAATAAAAACAGAGACATACATTGCATAGAGATGGTCATTGACCTTTATTTATTTTTCATTATGACAACACTGAAAGCTGCCAGATCATGTGAGCTTGTGTGTGTGTCTGTATGTGTGCATGTATGTGTGAGAAGGAGAGAGAAACAGACACAGAGACAGAGAAACAAAGAGACAGACAGAGAATGTGTGTGTGTGATGTGTGTGCATGTATGAGAAAGATAGAGAAACAGAGAGACGGAAACTGACAGAGACAGAGATGGGAGGAAACAGAGATGGACAAACAGAATGAAAAACAGAAACAGAGAAAGAGAATTCAAGCTTGTTTCTGAATTAAGGGAATCATTCATAAAAAATCAATTATCTTTCTATTTTCAGTACTGAGGACAGTGTTACACACAAGGTAACAGCTTAATGTTTAGTCTCCCTAACTCTCTTAAAAATAAAAAAAAGAAACTGTCATTTGGGGGTATAACTTTGCATTTTGTTTATGATTTCAGTTCATGAGTGTGTTTTGGAATTCACAATTCTTGAACTGGGCACAAGGCCACTACCACCACCAATAGTTCCCTCTGTCCCCCTCCCTGCCAACCCCCCCCCCCCAAAACAGAACAAAACCTTGTGTCTCCTATTGTAACACTTTACCTAATCAAACTGATCTGCTCACTTTCCTCAATACAGACATTTCATCTCCCATCTCCATACTTTTGCGCAGAAGGTCACTCTTCCTTGCCTAGAATGAATCCCTTTGTCACATTTACCTCCTAGAATTTCTATCTTCTTCAAGCCAAAGCTGAGTTATCATTTGCTACAAGAAACGTTACCCTATTTCCTCACGTTAGTTCTCTCTCTCTCTTGTGAAATGACTTTGTTTATGTTTTATATCTACTTTATATTTATTTAGAGGCAGCAGAATACGGTGGCCAGAAAGCCAGCCTAGTAGCCAGAAAGACCTGGATTCAAGTCTTACATCTTATACAGCATGACTGTATGACCCTGGGCAAATCATTTAATACCTCAGTGCTCTAAGTAATTCTGTAAGTTGCAGAGAAGGTTCCAGGCAGCATTGATGGTGTGTGTTTCCTCTGTTGGAGTTGTTTGTACCAATGAAACCATAAATCCAGTCTCATTTACTTATACGTGTTATCTGTTGTATTCCTAGTGTATAATATAATGTCTTTGGAGGGAGAGGCTAAATATTTTTTTCTTTGTATCCCCATGAGTGTCCCATGCATTATAGAGGTTTCTTAGAAGTTCAGTAAATTTAATTATATTTAAAATTTAAAGGGTCGGTAAAAAGATCAAGAAGTTGTGATGCTTTTACTTCTTCCCTGGTGGCAAAACAATGGTTGGAACACTGTCTCCAGTCATAACTTAGGAAGTCAAACTCATTTGTCCCTTTTAATGCTCACACTGTGACTACACAACTTCTGCCTAATCAGCTGGGGACCAGCATACCTTTCCACTCTGAATACAGTGGGGAAAAAGTCAACTCACCAGCTATTCAACTAAATTGGCCATTCCATTTGGTTCAAATGATCATATTAATGGTTAATTCTTATTTAAAATCACTCAACTCATCGAAACATTCACTCCTTCTAGTTCAATGATTTTTACCCTCTTCCACTATTATAACAAAGAAGATAGACAGCAAATATATAGAGAGCAAAAAAGGTTCAAGTTCCTTCAAAAGCACAGAATTCTTCTCCCCTACCCTCCAGTATACACATATGCATGCACTTAACAAAAAGGGACAGAAAAGTAAAAGAGAAAATTTATTTTAGTTATCCTTGCCATGTTTATTTGCCACTCTATTCTTCTACCCATGATATTCCTCTAACTTAAATTGCCCTCCCCTTTTCTATCCACTTTTCCCTATCTATTTCTGATACTTCAAGTCCTAACTCTCCCATAAGGCTTTGGCCTAATGAACTCCACCTGCCATGATCTTTCTTTTTTCTGAGCACTTGGTTGGGGTGGGGGGAGAGGGAGAAATGCATGACATACACAGAAAACAATGGAGCAGACAGACTGCTGGACTTGGTGTTACATAGACCTCACAAAATCCTGCCTCATCACTTATTGGCTGAGGGATCCTGGGCAAATCATGTGACAATTTTCAACCTCATTTCTAAAATGGGGATAATAATAGCACCCAACTCACAGGCCTGTTGTGGGGAACAAATAAATCAGCATATGCAAAGTGCTTTGCAAAGCTTAAAGCAACATTGAAGTGCTACCTGGTACAATAATGAATGCACAAACTAACAGTTTCTCTTTTCTCAGATCTTGCACACCAGTGACAAGTTCATGTCTGTAATGCATAGACAAAAATCCTCAGCCTGGCACCTGAATTCTTCTACAATCTGACTCTGATATACCCTTTTGATCTGTTTCACATTGCTCTCTTTCACACATTCTGCGTTTTGGCCATACTGGCCTACAAGTTATCTCCTTAACTTTATATTCTATCTCCCAGAAACCATCCTTCCCATTCATAACACACTCCTTCCTCACCCCACTTCTCAGAATTCTTATCTCCCTTAGAGGCTCAGCTCAGTTCATACCTCCTCCATGAAATCTTTCAGTTGTTAGTTATTTCTTCTTCCCCAAATTATCTTGGATTTAATTCTCTGTGTGCATGTGGTATCTTTCAATAATATTCCAACTCTGTACTAGAGGGCAGGGATTTTACTCCCTCTGTATCTTTACCATATAGGCTAGTCACTTAATAAATATCTGTTGATTGGAATGTATGAACACATGAGAAACACATTTCCCCCCTAGAAAACCAAATATGTGTTAATTCTGATGTAGAAGAGACCATTCCATTTATCATTGGATAAATTTATAC
Organism: Trichosurus vulpecula; assembly: GCF_011100635.1. Lineage (NCBI taxonomy): Eukaryota > Metazoa > Chordata > Mammalia > Diprotodontia > Phalangeridae > Trichosurus > Trichosurus vulpecula. The sequence continues at coordinate 369,012,999 of NC_050573.1, forward strand.
TAAACACCTATCATGTGCAAGGCACATCTTCTTTCCCATTCCTAAAAGCACCCCACATATAATAAGTACTTGATAAATCCTTGTTGACGTGAATTGATATGAATTGCTTTTAGGTCCTGGGAATTTTGTGCAGAATTTATTTTTCATAAGTGGGTCAAAATTATTAAAAACTTCTGGATTTGTTTATTAACCCTGGTATTGGAATCTTGCTAAAGGAAAGTTTGCATCATACGTCCATCCCAAGCAGATGATGTGAATCAGCAGGGAATAAATGAGATTTCAAAATCAGCAGATAACTTTTTAAAAGCATTTTTCCTTCCTTGCATTAGGGACACGAACAACATCCAATTTATTTCCTTAACATTGCAGCACAGCATCAGATCCACATTTCTGCTTTCACCGTGTTTGTATCTGTGTTCACATCTGAACCTGGAACTGTTCCATACCGTATTGCATTTCTTCTGAATACATTCAGCTTGGGGATTTCATGGTGAGCAAAGAGCTCTCAGAACATAAGTTGCAATATGTTGCTTTTAGCAATTCAGTGTATTCAATCATTGGAACTTCTATCTTTCCACATTTATTTGCCCGCCAACATGTGGGTATACATCAACAAATTTGCATAAGGTCTACAAAGAGCAAACATAGGGATTTTTGCCCACAAAGATGCTGTAAAGTTGCCAATATTTCTCAGTTGGTCAAAGTCCCCTTTGAGCTTTTATAATCCTTTTTTTAAAAAGTAGAACATGCTTTCAGGTCTCCCAGTACTCTTCTGGAAGTACACCCTTTTTATCTCTATCTCCACTGTTACACTGAGGCAGAGAAAGAACTCAGGCTACAGCAGAGTACAAGATAGAAGGTTTACATTTGACTGAATGTCTTAACAAACTGCCTGGGTCTCTCATTTAATCAAATAAGCATGTATTAAATAAAGTACCTGCTATGTGTTCAGCACTGTTTGTTTACTAATGAGGAGCTTTCTGAAGATGGAGAGAGAAAGAGAAAGTCAGAGAGGTAGCAACAGACAAAGAAAGTAATGCTGAGACAGGCACACCGAGAGAGATAGAGAGATACACAGAGAGAGAACAAGAGAAGGAGGACAATCTGTCCCTGACAGATATGACCTATGACATGGGCAAGTCATGTTGAACATCTTTAAGACTGTTAATTGCAGAAATGTTGCTAATATACATTAGTGGAGGAGGTCTCCATACTTGAATTCACCACAAGGATGAAATTGTTGGTCAAGACCAAATATACCATTTATATTTACATATATTAATTTCTACATAGACCTTAGGGTAATACGTGATAGGCCTATTGATGCAGATTCAGCTCCTCGACCATGTTTTGCATGGGCTCGTATTTAGTTTAATTTACATTGTCTGACTACATATTGATTCATGTTATGGACGACTGTATTATGATTATGACCTGGCTCTAAGGTCGACAGACTGCCCATTGCTAACTATGGCTCTATTGGGCATTGCTGTACAGGAATTGGTAGCCCATTTTGACACAACAGCGCCACTCTCATCACCTTCTGTTGACCTTACAACATATTCATTCTGTACTCCCTTAAGTCATAATGGAAAGCTCTATGTCAATGAAACCACTCAGGAGTCTAACAGCTATATTAAACTGACACTATAAGGCTTATCAGGCCTCATGCCTTTAGGTGTCTTTTGCAAACTGTGGTCAGTGGAAATATTGCCTCAGCATTATTTTATCTCACATAAATAATAATGCTCATGACCTACTTTCGAGATACTTTTCTGTGCACAAAATGATGAGATGTGATTATTTCTTTGTCACTGTACAATCCCTGAAACAAGTGACCAAAAATGCAGCCTAGCTCCTCAAAAGTACACCTCAGGCCAGTACCTTTGTGGAAAATGCAGCTCCTTCCCTGCTTATCCCTTCACTTTCTTCCTTGTGCGAAGTTGAAAACAAAATCAAACTCTGATTTGAAAGGTTGGTGAGTTAGCTTCAAGGCTGATTGTTTAAAAATAAAAAGTTTTATGTGTGCATTTTGCCTTTACATCACATTCATTTCTGAATATATCATTTGACTTTCACTGCCTAGAGAAACTTCCCTTGGAATAAAAGTTTAAAAAGGAGAGAGAAGTACCTTTTTTGTCATCTCTTCTCTGAAGACAAACTTGGTCATTATAATTCCAAAATGTTCAGTGTTATTGTTGTACTGTGTATACTTTTTATTATGTGTACCCTTTTCCTAGTTTAAACTTACCTCACTCTGCATCTGTTCACATGTCTTTCTAGGTTTCTCTGAATTCTTCATATTCATCATTTATCAAGGCACAACATTTTTCTATTGTATTGAAGGAAGCAATGTGGTTTAGTGGCAAGATCATTTGTTCTGGAGTCAAAACACCTAGGTTCAAGTCCTTCCTCTGACTATTATTACCTCCCTGAGGTTGAACAAGTCATTAAAATTCCCTGGCATTCAATTCAGTTCCCTCATCAATAAAATAGGAGGGTTGACTTAGATTCTGAAGTCCTCTCAAGCTTTCTATGTATCTTATTTCTTTAGCCATTCCCCAATGGATAAACACTGACTTTGCTTCCTGTTCTTAGTGCCACAAACAGTGATAATATGAATATTTTGGCATATATAGGACTTCTTATTCTAGCTTTGATCTTCTTGGGATATGTGCCTAGTGGTAAGATTCCTGGTTCAAACAATGTGTGTGTATGTCTGTGTATGTATATGTATATGTATGCATGCATGCACATGTGTATATGTATGTACATATACATATATATATGTCTATTAACACACACACAATCATGGTCACAAGTATTTGGAGCAGTTGACCTGAGTCTGTTTGGAGGATAGCAGCCTGACAAAGAATCAAACTCCTGGCAAGGAAGAGCCTTCAATCGAGAGAGGGGCATTGTTCTTTGGGGTGGCATGGGAATGACTAAGATGATAGTGATCATGAGGAAGCCACTTCACTTGCCTGGGCTTCATTTTCCTCACCAAAAAGTCAGTCCCTACCAGATCTTATAGCCTAACAAACTGTAAGTTTAATACAACTGTGTCCTTAAGATTCAAGGAAGGAGTCAGCTGCTGACTATATCAACCTTCCTCTTTGAGAGGTTGACATAGATTATGAAGCGTTACAAGGGAATCTTAACTGGAGCTGAGCATGACCCAACCATGGGATTGATGAACTGAAGAGACGATTAGCTTTGGATACTTGATCAAATATCACAACAGGAATAACAACAAAGAAATCAAGTTGTCATATTTCTCTTCTCAGGAAAATCTTGAATTTGCAGGGGCTATAATGGGTTATAGGACTATAGGCAAGTCACGTCACATCTCTGGGCCCCAATTTCCTTCCCTGAAAAAGGACAGATCATTGCTAAGGTTTCTTCCAGCTCTAAATCCTCTGATGCACTGGCAGCTTCCCTGTTGACTACCAACATGCCTATGTCTCTTCTATCCTCAAAAACCCTCACTTGATCCTTCTATCACCACTTGCTATCATCCTCTATCTCTCCTCCCTTTTATGATAAAATTCCCTGAGAAGTCAGTCTATGGTAGGTGCCTCCATTTCCTTTCCTCTCACTCTCTCCTTAACTCTTTATGGTCTGGCTTGCAACCTCATCATTCAACTGAAACTGCTCTCTCCGAAGTTAGTAATGATATCTTAATTGCCAAAGCTAATGGCCTTTTTCCCAATCCTTAACTTTTTTGACCTCTCTACAGCTTTTGACAATGCTGATTATGTTTTTTCTTCTCCTCAATACTCTCCTCTAGGATTTTTTCCCTTCTCCTCCTACTTGCCTGACCACTCTTTTTCTGTCCCCTTTCCTGGGTTTTTGTCCAGGTCATAAGTGCTAAATGTAAGGGCCCCAGAAGGCTTTGTTGTGGGCCCTTCTCTCTTCTCCTCTACTCTTTCAAGTCGATTCATATTTATTAAGCCTTTACTATGTGCCAGGCACTGTGCTAAGCACTGGGAGTACAAATGCAAACAAAGAAACAAAACAGTCCCTGTCCCCAAGTAACTTAAATTCTAACAGGGAAGACACCACATAAAAGAAAGTTGAAAAGTGGGAAGGAGGCTGGGGTTCAGATGTGAAGTTTTCAATCATGGTGGCATTATAAAGAAATTCCAGAGAGTCAAAAGCGCAGAGAATGTAAACACAGCTGGATTGTGTGTCCACCTTAAAATGGAGGTTCTGGGAGGACAATGACAATCAGAAGGAGAGGCCACAGGGGAAAGAGTATTTCTAATGTAAGAAGTCCAGGGCAAAACGAACTTCCAGGGTGAACAGGAAAATCTCATAAGCTCCTGTGGTTTTAATTATCATCATTATATGCAGATGACTCTCAGATCTGCTTACTTAGCCTTCAGTCTCACCTCTAAAGCGGCCTATCAGACATCGAACTGGATGTCCCATGGTCATCTTAAACTCAATATGTCCAAAACTGAACTCATTACCTTTACGCCTAAAGCCCTTTTTCCTTCTGAATTTTCCCATTGCTGTCAAAACATCATCTTTATAGTTATCCATGCCTACAACCTAGGTGCCATCTTCAATATAGAAACCATTGTCTAGTCCTGTTACTTCTTTTATAACATCTCCCATGTAGTACACTTCTCTCCTCTGACACTGCAACCATCCTGGTGTAGATTCTCATCACTTCACACCCGGACTATTACAATAGCTTGCTGATTGGTCTTCCTTCCTCAAGTCTTTCCCTACTCCAAATCATTCTCTACTCAGCTGCCAAAACGATTTCCCTAAAGATCAGATCTGACCATATTAATTCCCTTTTAAATAAAATCCAGTGACTCCTTATTACCTCCAGATTGAATATAAAAAATTCTCTTAAACATAAAGCCATTTATAATCTTGCCCCTTCCTTAATTTCAAGTCTTCTTATACCATGCTCCCCTTTGCATAATCTGTGATCAGTGATACTGATGTGTCTGCTTTTCCTTGCATACTATACCACATCTCGATGCTGAGAATTTTTACTTGTTGTCTCCCATACTTTGATCTCTCTCCCTCATTATCTCTGCCTCCTAACTTCTCTAGCTTCCTTCAAATCTCTACTAAATTTGCAAATTCTGCAAGAAGCCATTTCCATTCATCCTTAATCTTAGGACCTTCCATCTGAAACTACCCTCAATTTATCCTATATATGTTGTGTTTATACAAAACTGTTTGAATGTTGTCTCCCCTATTAATCTGTAAATTTTTTGTGAGCTGGAACTGTTTTTTTTTTTGCCTTTCTTTGTATCCCCAGTGTTTAGCACAGTGCATGCACATAGTAGGCATTTAACAAATGCTGGTTTAGCATCAGACTGACCGATCTATGATTAGAGTACAACCTATTGGATAGAAATTAAATATTCAGATGCTTATTTTATTGAATTCATAAATTAAGAAACAGATGTGATATTTAATACAAGAGGATTCATATTAGAGGATTTTTAGATCTCTTTATCCTGGTATCACGTAAAAATGTATTCTTTTGTTTTATGTCCTATCTGGCATGTTCTAATCAGTATACCCCTTTATTTATTATTACATTGAGAATTGCTCCCTTTGAAACCATTGGGTCTCCTCTTCCCTTCCACCTATATCAACTTCATTTCAGAAAATCAGCACCTCCTTCTATCTCTTTCCCCTGCTCCCTCCACCACCCTGTAAAGTGCTTGAGCAGAAGAATACTGAGAATTGAGTTTGATAAAAAGCTAGTAGGACTTTTCTGTCTAGTTTATAATGTTTAGGTACAGCATCTTTTTTTTCACTGCTTTAGCAACATCTTTTTCTTCTAAAGTAAAGCACCTCCTACTGGAAAAAAATAGCCAAAGAGAAAGTGGGATAATAGAAAAAAGAAAAGAGCTTGGGTTCCTAGGGGACTGAGAGGCCATTTTAATTCAAGTCCTTCATTTTATAGTTTGGGAAACCAAGGTCTAGAAAGGTTAACTGACTTGCTTAAGGTTACATGTATGGTAAACAGCAAATCCATGATTAAGCCCAGGTCTTCTGACTCTAAAACTCAGTGTTTTTTCCACCAAACCACCTTCCCTCCCTTGAGTAGATCACAGTCATGTTCTCTTTATTCCGCAACAGAGTAGCATGTATCTTAATGTTTCCACAGGGAAAAAAACAGTCTTGGAAAAGAAGTCAGAATTACTGGCTCTTAGTTTCAGCTCTTCTGTTTACTAGTGTGTGATGGGAGGATGTCACTTAATCTATCAGAGCCCCAGTTTACTCAGCGGTAATACATTGCGGTACCTTACCTGTCTCGGAGGGTTGTTTTGAGAAATGCTCTTATTATGGTTAAAGCACTATGGAAATGGGAACTGTTATATAGAAATTTGCTTTACAAGCAACTTATAAAAATCATATTGATTTCATAAACTAAGGTACACCATGACTCCAGAACACATTTTTCCTTAAGAAAGAATTTTCTTTTATTCAAAAGTTATTTTTCAGGCAAAGCCAAGATGGTAAAGTGAAGGGAGCCTGAGGTCACATCATTCCCCTCTAAAAAAACTTGTAAAAAGTTCACCAAAATAAATTCTAAGAGGGACAATCAAGAACAACAATATCAAAAAATCATGGTAAATAATTTTTCTAACATGAGGCAGCTTAGAAGTACAGAAGAAGAAGTCTCCTGACACTGGGGTAGAGGATGTGCATGGGGAGAATGCAGTGCACAGGGATGATTAGGGGATTAACTGCCTGATCAGAAAGAGATGCCAGGAGACCCCAAGGCTAATACTTGGGTGTAGGATCAAGCATGATTTGGCAGCTGTATCTTCCATTACCTAGTTCTATGTTGCAATTCCAGGGCAGAGAGAAATGTTTGCTATCATGAGGGAACAGAGGCCCTAACTAGATAAGGACCAGTGTGCAGAATAAGAGAGTAGTAAACAGAACACTCCATGGATCCCATCACTTTTGAAGTATCAAAATCTTACAGGCACCTATTGAGCTGAAAAAATAGCTCATGAAAGACAGAAACACAGGCCAGATTACTATCTCCCCCACCCAACACCTGGAGATGAGCAGAGCCCAACTGTAACATAAAGTCTAAACTTCAGAAAAAAATGATTAAAGAACACAAGAAGAACATGCTCATAAAAATTACTATGGTGCCAGGGAAGCTCAAGATACAAACTCAGAAGACAATGACTTGAAAACATCTACAAGGAAAACCTCAAAGAAAAATGCAGAATGAAAAGTAGCCCAATGAGAATTCCTGGAAGAGCTAAAGAGACTTTTAAAAAGCAGAAAAGGAATTTTAAAAAATAAGTAAAAGAATTAGAGAAAAATGGGAATATAAATGAGAAAAATGAAAGAAATTTATGAAAGGAGAATTAAAGAGGCATAAAAATATAGAAGAAAGCAATGTAAAACTAGAATTGGTCAAGTGGAAGCTAGTGACTTCATGATACATCAAGAAGCAATAAAATAAAGTCAAAGGAATAAAAAGAAGAAAATTTGAAATATTTTAATAGGAAAAATAATTGACCTTCAAAATAGTTAATTAAAAAATAATTTAAGAATATTTGGACTACTTGGAGCCATGACAAGAAAAAGAGGGAACCTGCCCATATATCTTAGAATCAGAGTGCAAAGCAGAAATTGAAAAAAAAAAAAAAAAACATTGATCATCTTCTAATGAAATCCCCAAATAAAAATTGCCAGAAATATTATGGCCAAATTCCAGAGTACCCAGCTCAAGGAGAAACTAATGTAAGTAGCAAGAAATAAAGAATTCAAATATGATGAAGCCACAGCAGGATCACACAAGATTTATCAGCCAACACTATAAAGGATTGGATGGCATAGAATATTAAATTCTAGAATGAAAAAAACCTAGGATTGAACCCAAGAATTACCTACCTAGCAAAATGGAGTATAAGCCTACAAGAAAAAAAAAAGATGGTTAGTTAATGAAATAGAGGAATTTTAAGCATTATTGATGAAAATACCAGAGCTGAATAGAAAATTTGACTTTCAAATAGAGGAATCAAAGGAAACATAAAAATAAACACAATAAATCATAAGGGACTCTATAAGATTAACCTGGTAAAATTCCCATGTGGGGTTATGATACATGTAATACTTAAGATCTTTGTCATTATTGGTACAGTTAGAAGGAGTCTACTTAGAAAAAAAGGTGTGGGTGACAAAAGGATATACAGGGACAAGGGAGAGGAAGAAAAGGGGAAATTATATCACATAAAGGAGGTCCAGAAAGAATTTTTACAATAGAGGTGTAAATGTAAGGAGGGAAGAGTGGGCAACACCCAAACCTCAATCTCATCTGAACTGGTTCAAAATGGGAAGAGATACTGTAACAACAATGTTACTTGCAGCTACTGTGGCTATGTAAGGCCAATAACACTAGCACACAGAAGGGCTGCTAGCACAGGTTGTTTGATCTACTTTTCTAAGGAAAGCAACTTTAAGGGGTTAATAATCTTACTTTAATTAAACATACATACATCATTCACTTAGTTCAGGGGAAAGGTCAGCACCCTAAACTTCAGAGCAAATAAAAGCAGAAATTACATAAACAGAGCAAATAACACAAAATGACAGGTTTCTAATTGTCTGACCAAAGCTATAAATACATAGTTACCAGAGAGAGAAGCATGAACATCTGGGTTTTTAAAGCAGGGGGTATGTGGGGACAGGGCTGGGGAAGCTCCTTAATGGCTATTCAGAGTCTCCACATCAACATTCTTCCAATGAGCGAGCCCTAAAAAAAAATGCTAACCTCAGAGATTTTATGTACTTCTTTAGCATCAGAGCACTTCATACCTCTTGAGGGTTTCACACCTCTCAAGACTTAACTAGCAAAAGAGTATAGACCTTCCTACAAGCAAAGGCAAGACTTAGTCAAAGGCAGTTGATTGCCTTAGTACTGAGAAGCATTCCAAAACAAAAAAAAAGTCCCACTTTGCTTGCCATTACGGATACACAAGCAGAAAATTGGGTATAGACATTCATCTTATCCAACAGAGAAAAGGAGAAGAAGGTGCTAAAAGAAAAGGAGGTGATAAAAGGGAAAACAGATTCAGAGAGATAGTGGTCATAAACAAAACAGATTTGTGAGAAGAGGACATGGTAAAAAAAAAGAGAAAGATAAATGGAAGAGAATAGAATGGAGGAAAATACACAGTTAGCAATCATAACTGTAAATATTAATGAGATGTGCTCACCCATAAAATAGAAGTGCATAAGAGAATAGATAAGGAACAAGAATCCCCTACAATGTTGTATACAAGAGATTCACTGTTTACAAATGACTTATTGTTTACAAGTCTTTCTGTTTACATATTGAAACAGAAAGATACACACCATGAGTTAAAATAGATGGCTGGAGCAGAATCTTTTATTTTCAACTGAAGTTAAGAAAAGCAGGACCTCAAATATAGTTAGGAAAATTATACATGTGGCTAAAAGGTACTATGAAGAATGGATTAATATTAATAGTGAACATGTGTACACCAAATATCATAGCATCCAAATTCTTGAAGGAAAAGTTAAATGAACTGCAGGAGGAAATAGTGAAACTACACTAGTGGGAGAACTGAATTTATCCCTTTTAGTTCTAAATAAATCTAAACATAAAATAAACAAGAAAAAAACTTAAGGAGAAGAAAAGAATTTTACAAAGTTAGATATGCTGGATCACTGGAGAATATTGAATGAGAATCAAAAAGAGTATAACTTTTCCCCCCAGTTGTATATGGCAACTTCACAAAAACTAAACATGTGTTAGGGGATAAAAAACACACAAACAAATGCAGAAGGACAGAAATGTTAAAAGTACCTTTTTTGGACAGTGATGCAAAAAAAATTATATTCCATAAAAGACCTTGGAAGCAAAGATTGGAAATTGATCAGAAACCAAATAATTTAATCTTAAAGAATGAGTGGGTTAAAGAGCAAATTATAGCATCAATTGATAATTTCATTGAAGATAATAACAATTAACATATTGAAATTGGAGTTGCAGCAAAAGCAGCATTTAAGGGGAAATTTATATCTCTAAACACACATAAATAAAAGAGAAAGAATATATTAATGTCTCTTTAATTAAGAAAACTAGAAAAATAACAAATTAAAAATCCTCAATTAAACATCTAAATAGAAATCTTAAAAATCAAAGGAGAGATCAATAAAATTCAAAGTTTAAAAAAGTTGATATAATGAAGAAAACTAGGAGCTGGTTTTATGAAGGAAAAAAAATCAATGAACTATTGGCTCATTTGATTTTTTTTTAAATTAAAAAACAAATTACCAGTATCAAAAATGAAAAAGGTGAATGCACAACAAATGAAGATGAAATTAAAGCAATTAATAGGATCTCTTTTTAATAATTAAATTAAAGCAATTATTCAGAGCTAAATAGTCTACATATATGACAACAAATCTGTCATTTTAAATGAACTGAATGAATATTTACTATACATATATATGTATATATATATATATATATATATATATATAGGATGTATGTCTCTGTGTGTATGTATATTATATGCCAAGATTAATATAATAGGAAATAGAATGCTTAAATAACCTTGTTTTAGAAAAAGAAATTGAACAAACCATAAATGAGCTCTGAAAAAAAAAATTCTAAGTACCACTTGCATTTACAAGCTAATTCTACCAAGCATTTAAAGAAAAATTAATTCCAATGTTACATAAACTGCTTGAAAAAATAGGTAAAGGAGTCCTGTCAAATTCATTCTATAGTATAAGTATATTTTTGATAATTAAAACAAGGAGAGCGAAAACAGAGAAAGAAAATTATAGACCAATTTCCCTAATGAATGTTGATGCAAATTTTTTTTTAATAAAACATAATTAAAGAGATTAGAGCAATATATCACGAAGATCAAGGACTATAACCAGGTAGGATTTATACAGGGGACGCAGTACTTGTTCAATATTAGGAAAATTATAAGCATAATTAATCATATCAATGACAATAACAACAAAAACCATTTGATTATATCAATACCTATTAAAAAAGCCTTCAACAAAATTCAACAAGCATTCCTATTAAAAATTCTACAAAGCGATGGTATAAGTGGAAATTTTCTTAAAGTGATAAGTAGTATCATAGTTCTTGTTCAATATTGTAACAGAAATGCTAGCTGCAACAGTAAAAGAAGAAAAAGAAATTGAAGGAATAGGTACAGGTAATAAGAATAGGAAGCTATCACTTTTTTGCAGAGAATATGATTAGAAAACTTTAGGGTATCAACTAAAAAACTAATTAAACCAACTAATTTTTAGCAAAGTTGCAGGATATAAAATAAACCCATACAAATCATCAGTATTTCTATGTATTATCAACAAAACACATCAGGAAGAGATTAAAAGATATATTCCATTTGAAATAACTGTAGACAGTATAAAATACTTGAGGGTCTACTTGCCAAGACACACATAAAAACTATATGAACACAGTTACAAAACATTCTTTAAACAAATAAGACAAATCTAAATAATTGGAGAAATATTAAGTGCTTATGGGTAGGCTGAACTGATATAAAATGACAATACTACTTAAATTAATTTATTCAATGCCATGATGGTCAAACTACTCTACTTTACAGAGCCATAAAAAAATAACAAAATTTATCTGGAGGAACAAAAGATCAAGACTACCAAGAGAACCATTGAGAAAAAAAGTAAAGGAAGGTGGCCTAGGAGTAACAGATCTCTGACTACATTACAAATCTGTATTCACCACAATTTTCTATTTCTATAAGAAACAGAACAATAGATCAGTGGGATAGGTTAAATATGGAATATATAGAAGCAAATAATCATAATAGCCTAGTGTTTGATAAAGACTCCAGGTATTGGGAGTAAAAACTCAATATTTTTCAAAAGCTGCTAGAAAAACTGAAATGTAGTCTGGCAGAAATTAGGGATAGACCAACATCTCACATTGGAAAACAAGATAAGCTTAAAATGGGTCCATAATTCAGACAAAAATGGTGATATCCTAAGCAAATTAGGGGAGCATAGAAGAATTTATCTGTCATTATGGATAGGGGAGGAGTTCATGATTAAATAAGATTGAGGTTCTTGGAAGGTATAATGGATAATTTTGATTACATAAAATTAAAAAGTTTTTTGCACAAATGAAACCATGCAGCCAAAATTTGAAGAAAAATAGCAAACTGGGTAAAATTTGAAATAAGTTTCTCTGATAAAGATCTCATTCCTCGATTATATATAGAACTGAATCAAATGTACACAAATAGGAGCCGTTCTTCAATTGGTGTATTGTCAAAGGATATGAACAAGAAGTTTTCAGAGGAAGAAATCATGGCTATCAATAATCATGTAAAAATTTCTAAATCACTAATAATTAGAGAAATCCAAATTAAAAAAAAGACTAAGGTACTACCATACACATACCAGATTGGTTAATATGACAGAAAAGAAAAGGACAAATGCTGGAGAGGGTTTGAGAAAATAGGTACACTAATATACTATTGGTAGAGTTGTGAACTGTCCCAATCATTCTTGAGAACAATTTGAAACCATGCCCACAGGGTTAGAAAACTGTGCATCCCTTTTGACCTAGTAACAGTGCTACAAAAAGATAAAAGAAAAAAGGAAAAAGGAAAAGGACCTATATGTACAAAAATATTTATAGCAGCTTTTTTGTGGTGACACAGAATTGGTTATCGAAAAGATACTCATCAACTAGGGAATGGCTGAACAAGTTATGGTATAAGAATCTGATGGACTACTCTTATACTGTGACAAATGATGAATGGGATGGTTTCAGAAAAATCTAGGAAGACTCATATGAACTGAGCCAAAGAGAAATGAGCAGAAAAAGAACAATCTACATAGTAAGAACAACATTGTAAATAATCAACTTTGAAAGACTTAGTGATTGTTATCAATAAAATGACCCAATACAACTCCAGAAGACTCATGATACAAAATGCTATCCACCTCCAGATAGAGAACTGATAGACTTAGAGTGTAGATGGATTTTTTTTTCTTCCCACCCCCCCCGAAAAAATGACTAATGTGGAAATCTGTTCTGCATGACTTCATATGTGTAATGGGTATAGTATTTCTTGCCTTTTCAATGGAGGAAGGAGGGAGAGAATTCGAGACTAAAAACAAAATTAAAATTAAAAAAGTTATTTTCATGTATATATGTATATGTATTGTACACATATATACACATATATGTGTATACATATATACACATATATGTGTATACATATATACACACATGTATACATACATACATATGTGTGTATGGGTTTGTTTCTGTATTTACATATAAACTGCTAGAATTCTCTTAGAGTTCTTGACCTTAAGGTAATTCTGCTCCTTTGGTATCCTTTGGATAAAGCCATCACCATTATACAACTTAAAGGCACATCAATGTGTTCACAGGATCTCTGGGTAGTGTGGAAGCAATTTAAAGAAGCAATTCTTCACTTTGCCTGGGGCAACCTGCTTTAAGAAACAACATTGTGTTAGGATAGTAGAGAGATCACTGACTAAGTTAGGACTCCCCCAGGCTTGAGTGATTCTTGGTTCTGACAATAGCTGTGTCACTCCAGGCAAGTCATATAACCTCACTGATACTTCATCCCCATCTCTAAAATGTGCATGATAATAATAATTATTGTACCTGTCTCAGACTGTTCTGGTGAAGAAAGCACTGTGCAGGTTGGATAAAGCTCAGTAGAAATGATAACAGTTATTAACAAGAAGAAAGCACCATAGGCATTGTTAATGTCCCCACCAAAATCTCATTTATCAAAAGGTTCTTTTTTTAAGAGAGTGGATCCATTCATTAAATAATTGATCAGAATTTTCAAGCTCAGTTTGTACTAAATAATATAAATATGACAAGTTGAACTAAAACATGCACATATGAGTCAGATCTCATCCCTCCGCATTATCCCAGATGTGAAGGTTTGGGCTTTGAATCTCTGAAGGCTGTTCCTGCTGAAAGTAAAACAATATTATTAATATAGTACCTTTTCTAATATGCCCATCCAGGTGTGTTGGAAGATTTGTAAATGGATGTTTGGAAAAAGACATACTTTATTCATTACCACTTGACAGCCATGAAACAAATTCTCCTCCCACTCAGGGTGGTTGGGGAAGAGGCTGAGGAACAAGCCTGAAATGAGTATGGCATTTACACATGCTTCTCTGGGCTTATAATTTGCCCGAAGCACCTGCTCCATTTGGACATATATTCAGAATCATAAGAATTGAAAGTGTAAAAAGAGATTAATAATAGTTTTCTTCCTTCTTTGAACAAGATTGTTGCTTATGTGTATTGTCTAACAGGATTCAGAGAGGATCAAAGGGTCACTAATTTAGAACTGGAAAAGGTCTAAGAGGTCATCTAGTCCAACTTCCCTTATGTAATGGATGAGGGCACTCATGACCACAGACATTAAATGACTTGTCCAAGCTCATAGATAGTAAATATGAGTCAGAATTTCAACTGAAGTCCTCTAATTCCGAATACAATATATATTTTTATTATTCAACGTTGACTCACCTTTCCCTTCCCCACCTCACACTGGCTTCCCAAATGATATTATCTGAAAGATAAAAGGAAATAATCTTCTAGCTAAATCTGTCTCTTATTTGGTACTTGAGATTCCCACATAAAGCAATGTCTGGGGTTAAAATACTGGATTCTGTTAAAATAAAAATAAAATCTAGAACTATTTTGATTACGTACAACTCTCTGTAAGACATTGAACATATATCCAAATATGTTTATACTTAGTTATTTATCAAGTATATAAAAGCATTACTATACTTGTATATATTATAAAATATGAAACAATATAAATTAAAAGGATGAGATAATGATGAAATAATACTTGATACTAGAGTTGAAAGGGAACTATTAGAGTTTGTTGAGTAGGGGAGTTGTAAGGTCAGACATTCACTTTAGAAAAATCACATTGCTGGGTGAGTGGAGGATTGGAGAGGTGAAACTTGAAGGAGGGAGGAAAGCAGTTAGTATACTATTGAAATAATCTAGGAAAGATGTTTAACAACAGGCTCTCCTTCCAGAAAAACTCCCAAACAATCAGTATGCACAATACATTTTTAAGGTTAATCTGAATTATTGATGATTTCTTCATCATTTTCTTATGTCTGGACAATCCTCTCTGCAATAAATCAAGCTCTGAATTTTTTTTTTAGCATTTGCCAGATTCCTAAGGTATAAATGCTCAGAATGAGAACTTAATAATCAGATCCAGCTGGTAAGAGTTGGCTCTAGTATACCACATGCTAGTGGCTTTGGAAGAAGAGGGAACTGGTGTGTGAGATATGTAGGTAGATTTGGAAATGTTTTGTCTATTTGGGTCTGGGGTAAAGGTATATTAAAATCAAACATGACACTGAGAAAATTGGTGACTGAAAGGATGGCAAGGGCCTTGATGATAATTTGATACTTGGAAAGAAAGGTGACTTTGGAAGAGAGGATAATGTGGTGACATCTATAACCCAATCACAATCCATTCATGCTAGTACATCTTATGTGACTTACTCTGGCCTTCCTGAAATTTTCAGTTCTTATGCACTAGTCACTGCCCTCCAATCACAGAGACTGCCTTCTGAGAGTTGCTTACCACAGCCTAAAAGTGGTGGGCGTGGGGATGGAAGATGGTAGGGGTATTTTTTTCCCACTTGTATCTAATCAGCTGCTATTGGTAGTCATAATTTTAGGTTATAATTGCCTCAAGAGGCCCAGACCTAACTTAGGAGGGGTTGATTGGAAACTTGCACAGAAGAAGGAGGGAACAAGGTAGAATGGGGAAGAGTGGGACAAAATAGGCAAGTTTGTGTTAAAGACAGGCCCCACAATTATCTATTGCAGTGAGGGTGGAAGGAGACTTCTGGTTGATCAAAAACCCCTTAGAATCCGGTCAAGCACCCTTCGGCCAGCCAAGTGACACCAAGGCCTCCATTTTAGAGATCACTACTAAAGAGGGAAGAACTAGGTGGAAAGCTTCAGCAAAGGGTGGTAGATAACCAGGTGACAACATGAGGGAATTTAATATCTAGAATGAATTGTAGCCAAGAAAAAAAAAACTGAAAGGAGAATGAAAAGGTTTTTCAGATAGATTTGTAAAATGAGCATTTAGGACTAGATGGTCTTTTAGTTTTCCTTCAACTCTAAGATTCTATAATTATATAACTATACCTCTTCCTTCACCTAACTTAGTTTTCTTTGGGTCTATTGCCTATCTCTAATGTTAGCAGGCATGTAAAAATGACTAATTTTAAGTAGAGGTTTTACTTCATCCTCAGGCAACTCGTGGCATTACTCAGAACCAGACAGTGAGTGAACTATATATTTACTTTAGTATGTTAGAGACTGGAGACTTCATGTGTGAGTTCATCCTTTACCAGAGAAAATTATAATCCTCCCATGCTTTAACAGACAAATTTTGTGAAGTCTGTGGTTATGTGTATTGCATGGTATCACAACACTGGATGAGAAGCCTCTAGAGTGGTTTTCTGACAATAGATGTACAGTTTATCACTAAGCTTGAACTCAAAGCTTATGAATTGGTAGAACCTTCTAGAGATTGGATTCCATTGTCATGGCTTTTGAGAGCCTATAGTGATGTTCATATAGTACCATAAGACATTAGAGCAAGCTTTTTTCATAAAATATACAAGTAACAGAGACACACAGACACATATACATGCCATTATATTAGTAGAAAAAATCCTACTAACATAGATTCCACATTTTATCATCTCACATCCTCTATTCTCTGGATCATTATATCCATTTATACAATTAATATGCTAGACTTCAGGGTACCAGTTAATTCTAGTCTGTGTTTTACAAAGAAATGCTTTTTGTTTTTTTCTTAAATGTTAAACCAGCATTGTCCTAACAGATTATTGACAAAAAGTGGAAATGCATCATGGTGTTGGATTCTTGTGCATTTCAGACAAGATGTGAAATGTCTACAGAAATATTTTATGGGAGTGAGCAGGGCTATAGTTTATCATTTTCGCTTTTTGCATGAAACATATCTGCTTTATGTCCAATACCGAACTGGCAAAAGTTATTCTCATGCCCTTGTAGAATACTTGCTTTTCTAGAGAATTAAAAATTAAAAATTTTATCTTGGGCCAGAGGAATCATCACCTACCACTAAATAAAATAATTTTAGGGATGACTGGAAGATTCCTGATCCTTCCCATACCCAAATCCCTATTTGAAGTTCCACTGTTAATACTAATAGTTCCATTTTGTAATGAAGAGTGCAGAGCAAAAAAAAAAAAACAACTTGCTTTGAATTAATCAATTAAACAAATAGTAAGTATTTATGAAGTGCCTACCACTGTGCCAGGTGCTGGGAAAACAAGAACAAAGAATGGGACAGTTACCTATCATAAGCTCGATGACCTTAGAAAAACATAGAAAGACTTGCATGAAATAATGAAGAGTGAAATAAGCAGAACCACGAGAATGCTATATACAGTAATAGCAATATTGTTTTAAGAACAACTTTGAGTGAATGAGTCATTTTGACTGCGATAAATACCCAAACTACAAACTTCCTATGAAGACACTATCTGCATCTAGAGAAAGAACATATAAATGGAAGTACATATAGAATGACTTTACACACATACATACACACATACACATGTGTGTGTGTGCATGCGTGTGTGTGTGTGTGTGTGTGTGTAATGGTAGCTATCTCTAGGATGGGGGGGAGGAAAAAATAAAGGATAAAAAAAATTTATGTAGTAACTTTATTATATATTTTAAAGGAATAACAAGTTGTACATAATAGATTTGTAGTTTCATGCATAATCATCCTTTTTATTATTATAACATTTTATGGAAAAGCTTTTTGTATTCCATAAATTAAAAACACAATAAATAAAAATAAAGTTACATCGTAATGGGAAAGACAAATACATATTGTATATGAATGGTGTTTCAAAATCTTTAATGCAATTTTACTCAGAGCAGATCTGGGTATAGAGTAGTTGCCAGCAAAAGGTTGAAGATTTGAGAGGAGTGGGATGGGGCAATGATTATGGATTAAATCTGCCGGAGAATACAACTGGGCATGAGATACAGTGTACATGCGGTGTGGTGAGCTTTGGCAAGCGGAAAAGTGACTTCTTTCTCAAATAATGGGGAAAAGGAGGAGAGAGTGGGGTTTGCTTTGGAGGAGAGGAAGCTCACATTAAATTGTCCTAATTTTCTCAGGAATGTAAAAGTTCAGATCTTCATCTGAGAGACAGGAGGGAGGGGGAAGGTACTGGAGGCAGCCTTGGACAAATCATTCCACTTCTGATAATACTCAGTGAACTCATCTATTAAATGGGGAGAAGAATGCTTGTACTACCTATCTCACGGGGTTGTGAGGGAAATGGTTTGTAAATGATAAAACATTATACACATGTGCACTGCTATTATCATTCATTTCTTCAGCTCAAGCTGAAATGTTTATCTCCTCGGGAATGATAAAATGTTATGGTGTTATCAGTCATTTATACCTCAGTGTAGCATTCATTTCCTTTCCAAGAAGCAAGTTTTGATAGTGATAGCTCATAAGGGAGAGCAGTGCCTAAGGGGGAGGGAAAGGTGGAATAACTAGAAATCTGGGGCCTATGATGAAAACACACACACACACACACACACACACACCAAATTTACAATTTTTTATAGGGCCAGCTCCATAAGCTGAGGACGTATAGTGCTCCTAGTGTTTGGGAAAACTCTTTTCTTCCCAAAGACATGCCATTATTTTTTTGACCCAGAGAATTTGGGGTACAGAGAAATGGAAGATGCTTACCTCAGTGAGCAAATCTTTTGCCCGCTCAGGCCCAGTCAACTGAATTCAATACTGTCATTCCTCTATCAGGTAGGAAGTAATCTAAACCTTCTTCAAAAAGATTGATGTTTTTATCTAGGAATGAGTTCCATGAATTCACTCATTGCTTTGAAAATTACTGGTTCCTTTTACTTGTCCTCACCTTACCCCTTTTAAGTTTCAGTGGGTACAAAGGGATTATAAATTTTATGTTCTATTCTCCATGATTTCTGTGTTAAGATTCTCATCTATCTCTACCCCACAGTAGTTACTCTCTACTTTTCATCCAGAACTCTGCTTAGTTTGAGGATTGGGTGTTATCTCTTTTACAATGAACACCTGAAAAGACCTTAGCCTAAAAGGGCCAGGGTCTCCCAATGCATCCTAGGCCATCTCCAGTCATCCTGGTGAATATAAAGCCATTAGACCTAGATGGCCCTGGAGGAGAAAGTGAGGTTGGTGACCTTGCACAGCCCTCCCTTACTCAAATCAAAGTCGATTGCAAGTCATGTCATCATTTCCCTGATGTCCTGGTCCTCTTTGAGA
Organism: Trichosurus vulpecula; assembly: GCF_011100635.1. Classification (NCBI taxonomy): domain Eukaryota; kingdom Metazoa; phylum Chordata; class Mammalia; order Diprotodontia; family Phalangeridae; genus Trichosurus; species Trichosurus vulpecula. The sequence continues at coordinate 369,032,447 of NC_050573.1, forward strand.
ACAAAGGACAAACAAACAACAACAATTTGGTTTGAACTTCAAAGAACATGATACCCTATTCAGGATAAGCTGATCTCCTAAAATCTCATCAGGATGTTAAACTCAGCTTTGTATTCTCAACACACTTCTAACTCCTTCAGGCTCCTCTTCCTTCAGATTGGAGGGCTGGAAGGTGGAACACTAAACTCCTCCAATAGCTTTCCATTATAGATGACAGATCTCCAGCTAACTTTCCACCTTCTATCAGTAAATGGGCTTGGTTCAAATTCCAGGGAACATGACACAAACACCCCACCCCACCTCTGCTGTGACAAATATCAGCTGGTGTCCTCTCTCCTTTCCAGCTTCCTTTCATGTATGACCTTCGCCTATTAGATTATGAACTCTTTGAGAGTAGGTGCTCCTTTTTCTCATTTATATCCCTAGGGCTTAGCACAGTGCCTAGCACATAGTAGGTACTTAATATTTATTAAATTTAATTGCATTAAATAGCTTGAAGGTTTTACTGAGAGTTCTAGGAGTACCTCACTGATTTGCATTTTAAGAGTTTAGGGCATGGTAAAACTCTTGTTACACTGACTTGGGTTACATTTATATTCAGTTTGTTATGGTTCATTTTTTTTTTCAGTCCTGTCAGACTCTTTGTGACCCCTGTAGCCTCACTCAAAGTAAGAACCTGAAAAGACCGTAGATTAAAAGAGCCAAGATCTCCCCCTGCATCCTCGGCCATCTTCAGTTGTCCCAATCATTATCTGGCCACTGGATCCAGATGGCTCTAGAGGAGAAAGTGAGGCTGGTAACTTTGCACAGCCCTTCCTCACTCAAATCAAAGTCAACTGCAAGTCATGTTATCAACTCCCTGATGTCATGGTCCTCTTCAAGAACAAAGGACATGCCACAATCTTCCTTGGTAAAGATACTAGAGTAGTTTGCCATTTCCTTCTCCAGTCATTTTATAGATGAGGAAACTAAAGCAAACAGGGTTAAGTGACTGGTCCAGGGTCACACAGCTACTAAATGTCTGAAGCCAGATCTGAACTCAGGAAGATAAATCTTCCTGACTCCAGGCCTGGCACTGGATGCACTGTGCAATCTAGCCTTTTATATTCAGTTTACTTATATGTAAGATGGTAAAGATAGTTACCCCTTCCTCACCCGGTAATAGTGAGAATCAAATGAGATGAAGTATGAAAAGTACTTTGAGGATGTTTAAGTATTGTATACATGAGAGCTTATTGTTAGTAGCAGTAACAGTATTTCATTCTCATCTTTTTTTTATGGAGTCAGAAAAAAAATGGTGTTTGGACAATTTGCGATCTGCTGTTATTCTTTTATATTTAATATTCTGTGACCTATTGGACAAATTGTTAAAATAATGACTTTTCATCATTGAATAAGAACATTAAAATATAAGTATATCTTTTGTAGACTACTAAAAAATCTTCACAATAACTCCAGAAGTATATGGGACAATAGAGTTGATAATGTGCTTCCCCCTGTTCCCACATGGTTTCAACTTCTTTTGTTAGTTCTCTATATTCTGAATATTTTTCATTCCATGAAGTTTGGAGATTATGAATATTCAATGTGGTGATGTCTATCAAAAATTGTTCTTAAATGCTTATTATATCTATGATAATGGTCAGGTTCTGGTACAGTTTATCATTTGAATTCTCAGGAATATTCTGAGATTGTTCCTCTGTTATATTATGAAAGATAGCAAGTTTCTGCCAGGATTCTTTTGAGCAGGGGATAGATTGGAAGGTGCTAAATTTCTGCATCCTGAAGTGGTGTGTTGCAGTTTTGCCATTCCCTAGTATATATCAAGTTGCTAGGTGTCATTAGATAGAGCACTGGGCCTGGAGTCAGAAAGACCTGAGTTCAAATCCAGCCTCACAGTGACCCTAGGGAACTCACATAACTTGTCAGCCTTAGTTTCCCCATCAATATAATGGAGATAATAATTGCACCTGCCTCCCTGGGATTTTGTGAGGATCAGAAAGATGATATTTATAAGGTGCTTTGAAAATCATAAAATGCTATATATAAATGCTAGCTATCATCATTATGTATAACCTACATTGATCAATAAGGCTGGGATCCTTAAGGATAACCCTTCTGTAATTTTTGGTGATGATGACCTGGTCCTGAATCGATTCCAGAAACTATTATAAGCACATCTGCATGTCTCATCCATTTATCTAGCATGAAATATTATTGGATGAATTTGTGTGGATATTGTATTTTTACTGTGGACCCCACCCCTCCACATGTGTACTTTATCCCATCCCCAATTGTATTCTCCAGCAAATTATATCCGTCTTATCAGTTTTGAAAATGAGATTTAGATGGAAACAGACATGGAAAAACTCCCTATCCTGCTAATATTCTTACGAGTAAGGTTCTGTGAGCTAATCCACAAGAGGATAAAAGAAATGTTTTTTGGGGAGGGTGGGGGTGTTGTGGTTGAACAAAAGTATTTGGGATGTAAGTTTATCTTGTGTAGATTTTCTGAAGCATCATGAGAACAACTCTACCATCAAACAAGAAGTCAAGCATGTTAGGTAGCTCATCCTTTTCCCATGATTTTGATTTCTTCTGCTAGGCCTCTATATTTTGCAATGGTTTTGTTGTGCATAGTTTGGAGACTAACTCTTTGGCATGATGATATATATTAAAAATATTGATCTCAAAGCTATATGATTCAATATTTGGGGAGCAATCATGGACAACAGTTCTCTCTGTGATGATGATCCATTTTCAGCACAACCCCATAAGTTAGATAATGCAAATATTTATAATTTATGGATGTGGTAAACAGGACTCAGACCATAAGAGAATTGGAGAGGATTACACAGCTAGCTAATGCCACTGCCAGAATTTGAACCCAGGTCTTCTGCTTCTGATACCAGTCATTTTACTACTAGATTATGACATACCCATAGTCATTCTAGTACCTACAATATATAGTAATTTGAAGGCACATTTTGGGGCTTTTTGGTGAAGGTAATTGCAAGATTACCCTCAAGATGCCACAATGTTCATTATTCAACTTCCCTAGGTTGCCAATGGCATGAAATTCTGACCTCTGAAGTTTTATTCCTATTAGGTTGTCACTGCATCTATAGGGACCCCATGTTCAAAAACAGTAATCCTAGGGAAGGATATTATAAAAAGTCATGAAATTAGTAGCATGAATATTTTTATTTTTTTTGGTTTTTGGCAGGGCAATTGGGGTTAAGTGACTTTCCCAAGGTCACACAGCTAGTACATGTGTCAAGTGTCTGAGGCCGGATTTGAACTCAGGTCCTCCTGACTCCAGGGCCGGTGCTCTACTCACTGCACCACCTAGCTGCCCCCCAGCATGAATATTTTAATAGATTTTATTGATATATTTGATTTTAGGTTGCCAACATTAATGCTAATATCCCTCACCATAAATTGTTTTGTTCGTGTTCTTTCCATTTACATTTTGTAGTCACTGTGTATATATCATTTTTCCTGGCTCTGCTTACTTCATTTTGCAACAGAGAAGCTTGGGGAGACTTACACCATGAATATTTTTAAAGAGATTAGCATAGTAGTTGGTAACATGGATTTGGAGGAATGTGACACAGGGCAGGTGAGTTTTGATGAAAAGAGAAAGTTAAAGGTAAAGTCAAGTTGGTGGAGGAGTAGAAAGGATACGTTGTGCTACCTTCCCCCCCTTCCCCGCCTTTCCCCTCCCAACTGTTTGAAACAGATCTAGAAAATATACCAGACAAAATTCTGATAAATAAATCCAAGAAAAAAATGCAGTATTTTTTTAAAGCCCCTATCTGCATAGTGAGATATGCATATTGGGAATGTGGATATTGGGAATGAAGTTTAGTCAGGAGCACATATGCAGTGCATTCTAGTAGAGGGAGAGGCTGTGAATTAGCCTAAGAAAAGGCCTCAGTTCCAGCATAGATGAGCTGAAACTTTTATAAGGGTATAGTTGCAAATAAATGGCTCTGACACTTACTTTCGCATTGTTTTGTCAATTAGTCTTGTCTGACTCTGTGACTTGGTAAAGGTACTGGAGTGGTTTGCCATTTCCTTCTCTAGCTCACTTTATAGATAAGGAAACTGACACAAACAGGATTAAGTGACTTGCCTAGGGTCACATAGCAAGTAAGTGTCTGAGGCCAAATTTGAACTCAGATCTTCCTGACTGCAGGCCCAGAGTTCTATTTACTGCACCACCTAGGTACCCTTTGTCACTACCCATTTCCAGCTCAGAGATCTAGTGCAGACTGAGGTTGGGACCTTCACCTAAATATGGCATTCCATGGTGAGGAGTGGCTTAGATTTGTACTAATTGAGGAACAAATTAAAATGTATGGAACAGGTGTATAACTCAGACACCGAGAGTGGAGAGGGTCTCAGTTCCAGCTTTTAGACCAGTTTGAAGGCTGAAGAGACATAACCAGACAAAGAATCTCAGACCAAAGAGGAGCCTATAATTCTGACACTTGGAACCATCAGAGCTTACCAGATAGCTGATAGGGGCTGACTCTATCAGCAGTCTCTAAAACTTCAATCAGGCAAGCCTGATTATTATTTAGAGCCAAACCAAGGTCAGAAATTTGTAGAGCAAAGACCAACAGGCAGGGATGAGAATTTGCCTTGAATCAGACTACTTTGGGAGCACTTAGAGCTTTTAGATTTCCAACCAGAGTTGTTCCTGAGATGCTAGAATAACACTGTACTCAATACACCAAGAAAGTAGCAACAGTACCTGCCCAGACTTTCGATAAGTGTGAGGAGCCTGGGCACAACAGAAAGTATGAAGCTAGGAAGTAAGATGGAACACTGGGGCAAAAAGAAAGAAAAATAAAAGAAAGAAAGGATTTTCACCTAAAAAACCCCAAACTATTATGATGAGTGGAATGTTCAGGACACAAACCCAGAAGAAGAGAATGACTCCAAGATATCTAAAAGCAAAGATTAAAACAAAAATAAACCCAAACATGGTTTGGACACAAATTCAACGAGAATTCCTGGAATAGATGAAGCAGGAATATAAAAGAGTATACTACTAGAAAAAAAGAAAGAGAAAGGAAGGAAGGAGGGAAGGAAGGAAGGAAGGAAGGAAGGAAGGAAGGAAGGAAGGAAGGAAGGAAGAAAGAAAGAAAGAAAGAAAGAAAGAAAGAAAGAAAGAAAGAAAGAAAGAAGATGGAAAAGAAATGAGAACTAGGGAAGAAAGAACTGGAAAGTGAAATACGGGACAAGAGGTACAAAGCCTTACCTGGGAAAAGCAAACAAAAGAACAAAAAAACACCCTGAAATTTAAAAGAACTACATAAAAAGTAATGAATCCATGAGACAAGAAATATTTGAACAGTCAAAATAGAAGAAAAAAGCATTGCAACAACAGATGACTTGAAAAACTGAGAGATAATTTAAGAATCATTGGATTACCTAAAACCATTACCCACCCACCCCCAAAAAGCTAGACATACAATTTCAAGAAATCAGCAAGAAAACTATTCAGTGATCTTAGAATCTGAGGGCAAAGTAGAAAAAGAAAGAATCCATAAGTCCTCTGTTGAAAGAAGACACCGAACAAAACCTCCCAGGAACATTCTAGCCAAAATTGAGAGTTTCTAAGTCAAAGAAAAAAAATACAGCAAGCAGCCACAATGAAAAAATTCAAGTACAGAGGAGCCCCAGTAAGGATCATACACAACTTAGTAGGCAGCACAATAAAGAAGCATAAAGCTTGGAATATGATATTCCAGAAGGCAAAGGATTTAGGATTACACTCCAGAATAGCTTATCTAGCAAACCGGAGTGCCATTCTACACAGGGTAAAATTAACTTTTAACAAAATAGAAGACCTCCATATATTCCTGATGAAAAGAGTAGAATTTTGTTGATGCTCTGAAGTATGAATTTAAGAGTCAAGAGAAACATAAAAAGTAAGCAGTGAGCAATCACAAGATATTAAACAAGTTCCAACTATTTATTATGTAATATGTGAAGATGATGAAAGATATACATTATCATCAGAGGTCCTAGAGTGAATCTAATCAGACAAAAAGCTTCTAAGTGGTTCTGTTACATCCTCATCTTAAAAGTAAAAGGAGGGGAAGAGAAAAACACTGGGAAGGGAGAGGCAGGTTAGGGAAAATTACTTCCCATAATTGGTGTGAGCAAGTAGAAATCTTGCAAAGAAGAAGGAATAACCCTTGAACCTTTCTGTCATCTGAACTAGTCAAAGAAGGGGAGAATATATACACATAGTTGTGTATAGAAATGGAAAGAAAGGAAGGAAAGAGGAAGGAAAGAGGAAGGAAAGAGGAAGGAAAGGAAGGAAAGAGAAGAATGAAGAAAAGGAGCAAAGGTAGACTATTAGAGAAATTGGTTGTAAGTAAAACAAACTGTATGAGATATTCTTATTCAAATATGGATGCAAATGTTCCAGGATATACATCATTGTTCTTACATGAAATTACACACACACATACACATATACATACACATACATACACACTTGTATACACATATATTTGTAGACATACATATATATGAATATGATTGAATACCTACATGTGTGGTGTAAGAAATGATGGAGGTAATGGTTTCAGATATTCATACAGAGACTTGTATGGACTAATGTGGAATGAGGTGAGCAGAACCAGAAGGACAAGTTATGCAATGACAAAAAATTTGAATAACTCTGAAACACTTAGGAACTCTAACAAGAGTAATGACCAATCACAATTCCAAAGGACTCATGATGAAACATTCTACCCATCTGCTGATATAAAGGTGATAAACTGAGAGTGTGGAATGAAACTTTTGTTTAAATGAGCAATGTTGACATTTCTTTTGTTTTAATATGAGTGTGTTTTTATGCATGAATATAGGTAATATGATATGTATGTATTTATAGATATATATGCATATATACTCATGTATACATATACATATACATAAATACATATACACATTTGTAAAAGGAGGTTTTGTTTTTCTTTCTCAATTGGGGTCAGGTGAAAGAGAAAGCAGACGTTTTCTGAGTATTAAATTAAAAGTTAAATTTAAAAATTAAAATTTAAAATTATTAAAAACAAAATAATAAAATGAGTATAATAATATGAAGGAGGGGAGCAGCCTAGATTATGAGGTATTGGCAGGAAAGGAAGGCAAGGTAAGACCCCTCAGTGCAAAGCTCCAGGTATCCAGGTGATAAGATTAGGACATTGAGTTTGTGGAATTGGGTGGGGTATAGAAATGGTAACTGTGGTATATAGGAAAAAATTTGTTGAATTCACAATTTTGCTGAAGGCTGATCTTATTCCTTCCACAGTGCCTTTCACCTAATAGTGTTCTGAACTGAATTAAATCGAATAGCAATTAGTAACTTCATCTCATCCAACTCTATCGACTAGAATCAACTTTATGGTTCTCCCTAGCAAACCAGAAAAACATATAGATAAACAGGGTTCCAAATTACAAAATCCACTATCATAGGGTTATACGTAGATAAAATAATCCCCCCCAAATACGCAATTTCCATGGACACGACACTTTGTCTCACAAAGTGGCACAGGAGATGGATACCAACAGTATTGTATTTATGGAGGTCCCTCATTTTCAGGACTACAGACATATGTATATAGGTATCTATATGTATGGATGGATGTATTTTTCTCAAGGAGTACAATACCTCCATGAATACTCACTTGTCACATAAAAATAAAGATAAATGTTCAGGTCAAGAAACACCAGTGATTCTTACTACTAGGCTCTAGTGGTTCCCAAGCATCACAAGGAGAAATCATTCTTGAGAAATCATTAATCTTAGCTACACAAGGTCAACTACTTTCTTTTTTCCTGTCTCAATGCCAGAAGAGTTTCTCTTTCTTAGGCTCACTGACTTGACAGCCTGCCTAGCCATTTGAGAGAAGTGAGGCTTCCTCAAGCCAATATGATTTTATTTTGACAACTTGCTTGTCCTGGGAATCATTCCGTTAGGGAATAACTCTCTTCCTGAGCAGCCATAATCCCACTTCACCCCATTAACCTTAATATGACTACATTGGGCAATACAACAGTATCTATCCCTGACCTCCAAGGTCCAACAGGAGTCAGACAGTCTCATGATACAAAAATAGAGGAAGAAACCTAGGCATTGTAGAGGTGTTTCCTGGGGTACCTAGTTTTGAATAGGATTTTTCATCGTGGCTACATAGATTTCTCAATGCAGCAACAATGGAAAAGTAATTCCATTACCAGTATCCCAGAAGATACTAATTCTGGTTTATATATGGCCCTGGTGATAAAAGGTTTCTGCTGCCCAAGAAATATTCCAGCCAAATACTGAGAGGAGAATCACCAAGAGATAGCATACCTTTGTTTGGTTTTGCTGCAAAACTATAATAAACAATAATAGCTCATATTTATATAGGGTTTAATAGTTTACAAAGTATTTCCCTCAAGAAATATGGCATCCCCAACTTAAAGATGAGGAAGTGAAATTCATATAAGGTAAGTGACCCAAATGGGCCCATAAACTAGTACATAATAGAGATGGGACTAGAATCCAGGCTTCAACTCCAAATCTAGCATACCCTATCTGTTAGACCCAATTACTTCTGGAGGGAGCAGGAATTCGAACCTTCATGAATCCAGTTGGTGTACAAATTGTGACTTCCCATAGGGCAGGTTATTGACAAAATTTTTGAAGTGTTGTTTGTCTTTGCAGATGCCCATTCTCCCATTTCTGTAGCTTACTTATTTCGTGGTTTCCCCTTCTCCCTTATAATTCTGCTCTTGAGAAAGGAGCTGGTAGTATATAAAATTTAAGTCACTGATTTAGCTTTTCTAGGAGGGATTGCAGTCATCTAGAATTGTGGAATGAAAGGTTCTATACTGTTTAAAAAATTAGGCAATTTTGAACAAGTGAGTTTCTGTATGGATGCATTTTTTTTAAAATACTGGGTAACCTTTGCTGGAACTCATAAAAGTCCTTTAAGGGTAGAGCTATTTACTTTGCTTTTGTGTGAGGCTGGTCATGTCTGCCTATAATAAAGTAAGTTTATTTCATCCTAAGTAGGATCTTTTTTCTTTTCCCCAAAAAGCACACTAATGAACTATTCTGGCCAACTTGGATCACTTAATGAAGTAACTTTTAGATACATAATTTAGTATACATGCAAAGAGCAGGTGGATCAGTAAACTAGTCATCTTGGTGTCTAGGGCAAGCTAACCATAACATAGCCTCATATCAACTACTTAAGACAATTCTGTTGAGAGAAAGAAGAGACTATCAGACAGAATGAAGTTCTAGGTGAGGACAGTGAGGGTTTCAGCTATGTGGTGCAGTGCTAGAGTGCTGGGCCTGGAGACAGGAAAATCTGTATTTGAATCCAACCCCAGATACTTACTAGCCATGTGACCCTTGGCAAGTCACTTAACTCTGTTTGCCTCAGTTTCCTCATCTGTCAAATGAGCTAGATCTTTGCCAAGAAAACCTCTAATGGGGCCATGGAAAGTCAGACATGACTGAACAACAGCAATTGAGAAGGAGCTTATCTGAGATTTAGTCATAGTGGAAGAATCTAGGAGATGGTAGGACCATAGACCTAAAATTGAAAGGGACCTTTGAGGTCATCTCATCCAACCCCCTCACTTTCAGACTAGGAAACTGAGGCCCAGAGAAGTTAAGGGACTTTCCCATGCTTGCACAGATAGTATACATTAGAGACATAACAGGAACCCAGGTCCTCCGGATATAAATCCAGCGTTCTTTTCCACCCCACAACACTGACTCTGGTAGCTTCCTATTTTAACTAATTATTTTTTGCAGATTGGGCATTAAACTCAGTTGTTTCTATTTTGCTGAAGGAGTGTAGAAGTTGTCAACTCCCGCTAGATTTCAGTTCCCTGAGGCAAAACTTTGTTCTTTCCTGCTTAGTTACAGCTTTTAGAGCAGGTAACTCAGCAGATTCTATGCAGGTGTACTGAGACCCTCTAATTTCATTATTCCTTCACACCAACTTAGATTGATAAAACTTTAATGGCCATAAAAACTAGTTCTCCCTGGAATGAGGTCCAACTGGTCACAGCTAACAGAGCACGTGACTGAATGATGTTTCTAGGCCTTTGCCACTTAATTCTGTCCAAAACTATGTATTTCTTGAGTGCAGTTTAGGAGTTTAAGAAATTTCTGTTGAGTCTGAAACATAGAATTTAGAAACTAACTCTATTCTGTTGTGTATTGTCCTTTAATTGTTGAATCGTTTTAATTAAGCAATGTGGTAGACCATGGCGAGGCTTATTTGTATTACAAGGGAGGAAGTAAGTCTGAGGGAGCATCTAGGATTTGAAGGAGCAAAATTCCTGTTCTATGTTGGAGATATAATTTCATGTGGAAGTTCCTAACTGATAGAGCAAATAGGATCACAAGCCACTGGGGGTTAGGAGATACTGTTGGCTTGTAGCCCCTCTATTCACCTAGGCAGCTGAACACAACATGTTCTTTGTTTCATGAGTGGGTGTAGTGATGTCTGGTACATCCTCTCTCTCCCATATAGCCACCTGCCCAGCACAGAAGGCTAGATACCTCTTCAGACTGATGGTTCTTCCCTACCTCTCATGTCATGATAGGAGGCTGCTCCCATCACCCATTGTTGGGAGTTGCTGTCAGAAAAAGCAGATAAGAAAAGTTCTAGGTACTCAATTCAACTGAAACATAACCACAGCTACCAACATTCCTTGTTCTGGATTCATCACCTATATATTTATAAGCTAAGTAAATATATATGTAATATATAATATAATAATACACATATATACACACACATACACATACGCACACACTTTTTTTTCACTTGTGACAGGTCAGTCATTTGTGTGATCTGGATACTCAGGTTTTGGAAAGCTTCCTCAGTTACCCAACTTGTGCAACTTCTTGAAAATGGAGAAAGCAACAACAAACAAATAATAACAACAGCGTCCACCAGACATTCTATCTGGCATTTGCTGCAGAGCTTAACACAGAATTATGTATGTAGCAGACATTCAAGAAATAGAATTATTAAATTTTAGAGGTAGAAGTTACCTTAAAGATCACCCAGTTCATATCTTTCATTTTTCAGATCAGGAAACTGAGGTCTAGATAGCATAAGTGACTCACCCGAGGTTACATGACTGATGATTATTCTGGGACCAGAAATTAATCTCCAAGCCAGTGCTCTTCCCAATACATGATTATTGACTGACTGCAAGGAAATACTTAACTATAATGTCTAGCACATTAAGTTATATCCACTAAGAGTTGAAAAAGGCCAAAAGACCAGTAACTAAATGACATCTCTATTTAAAATGCCCCTAGCCGTTCCCTTTACTTTTCTTCCACAAGAAATGCCCTAAATAGCCTCATTCATGTTTCAGATTGATCTGCACTTATCTGCAGTATGGCTGACTTATGATATTGCTGTGACATTGTGAAATTGTCATCATTCTCATCCACAACACAAAATCACCAAGTCTTAGAATTGAAAGGGACATCAGACATATAGTCCAACCTATACATGAAAGTGCTTTAATATCCCTAAGAAGTAGTCATCCATCCTCTACTTAAAGATCTCCAGTGAGGATGAATTTTAACCTGCCAAGGCAGTTTTGGACAGCTATAATTTTTAGGAAGATTTTCCTTTCAAAAAACCAAAACTCTACTAAAGTAACTCTACTAAAATTTCTGTCCCTTGATCCTCAGTCTTTCCCCTGGAGCCAAACAGAACAAATCTAATCATTTTCCCACTAAATAACCTTCATAGACCCGAAGTACATGACAGTAATCATATCCTCACAATGTTTTTCCTTCTCTAGGCTTAGCACCTCTAGTATCTTCAGTTGATCCTTGGATTATATGATGTTTATTCCTTTCACTGTCTTGGACATTCTCTTCTATAATGTACAGCAGAAATTTCAGACTCAAATAGAAGCAGGGGCCATGAAACCATACCTAAGTATCCCTGTGGATTCGATAAAAAACATTAAATAAAACTGGGCTAAGGACAAATCTCTTGCATATTCAATGGGAAAATCTTTACAAATTGTCACTAATCTGATAATGAATAGACTTTGTGTTTGGTCATTCAACATGCTATGTATACCCATTCAAAGATATTATCACCCAGAACATTTATTTAGAGAATTGGGCAATCACCACCACCACCACCATCATCATCTTCTCCTCCTCCTTCTCCTTTTCTCCTTCTCCTTCTTCTTCTCCTCCTCCTCCTTCTCCTCCTCCTCTTGTCCTTCTTCTTCTTCTTCTTCTTCTTCTTCTTCTTCTTCTTCTTCTTCTTCTTCTTCTTCTTCTTCTTCTTCTTCTTCTTCTTCCTCCTCCTCTCCACCTCCTCTTCCTCCTTCTTCTCCTTTTTCTCCTCCTCCTCCTGCTCCTCCTCCTCCTTCTTTTCCTCCTCCTCCTCCTCCACCTCCTCCTCATTCTTCCTCCCTTTTTTCCTCCTTTTCTTCCTCTCCCTCCTCACAACACAGATCAAGAACTAAGACCTCATAGATTATCTCATCTGATCTCGTCTTTATAAAGAGAAGGAAACTGGACAAGAGAGATGAAATTTCTTGCCCGTGGAAACAAAGATAGTAAGTGGAAGAGGCTATTCTACCTGAGGAGAGGGGACATGTGCATTAAAAGATGGACAACAATACAAAGAAAACACTAAGTGCTCAAGAGAATGATCCAGATAGTGAGAAAAGCAGGAATTTAGAGATCTTTCATGGGCTACAACAGTCAGAGAAGATTTCAGTGAGAAGGTCAAACCTGAGTTGAGTCTTGGGAGCCAAGTGAAGAAATATGTAGAGGTAGCATACACACAACACAGTTATGAAACCATGAGGAGACTAATTTAACTGGAGTGAAGGAGTCATACAGAGGAACATCCCTCAATTAATCAATAAGCATTTATTATGAACTCAGATTCTGTGCTAAGTATTGGAGACATTAAAAAAATAAAAAGCAAAAAGCAAAAGCAGTCTCTGCTCTCAAGGAGCTTACATCACACAGAAAGGGAGAAGAAAGAAATACAGTTGAAATGACATATTGGGAAAGAGTTGGAATACTAAATCGATAAGTTGGTTGGGTGGGTTTTGTATACTATCCCAGCTAGTTGGCAAATGGAAGTGAGAAACACAACTTCCTCAGCATGTTCTCCAGTCACATAGGCTAGAGGAAGAACAGCAGTTATCCTCTTTTTCCTGAGCAAGCTGCTACTTCTACTGCTGGATCAACAAAAATGCCCACTCGGCAGTTTCTTTATTTTCATCTTTGCAGCACTCTTGGCACCACACTCTGGAATGGATAAATTAAAATGGTGTCTGCCTAATCCCCTCAGAGAGATTTGATTGCACTTAGACTATAGTATTTTAGTTGAACAGGCTTAAAACATTATGCCTTTTAAAGCCTAATAGTTGTGTTGGTGTAATCAATTCTAATATGTAACATTTGGGATATATGCTCTAATCTCTTAGGCACCGTTTGTGCAGCTAGAGAAGGAAGTCGATGAGTCATGGCTGGTCTATATAGGAATACAAACCAAGGAATCTTTCTCACTCTCTATTCCTGAATTCCTTGAAGTGCATCTATTTAATAATCAGGGAAAATATTCTATCTCCACCCAAAGAAAAGTTCATTTTCTTAGGGAAAAAGCCCCTGACTGTTTGGGGTCGAAAGCAAAAGAGATTTCAGCAAAGTTTATGTTTATTAAGTGAATAGACTGAGTTTTTTCTTCTTTTCTAATTAAAGGGGCCATCCCCTGACTCACTTCTTTAAGAGGCCTATTCACTGAATGGGCATTACCTCATTCTAAGTGAGTACTTGAAAAGGTCTTAGCCTAAAAGGGCCAGGGTCTCCCATTGCTTCCTGGGCCATCTCCAGTCTTCCTGATGAATATCTGGTCACTGGATTCAGATGGTTCTGGAGGAGAAAGTGAGGCTGGTGACCTTCACAGCCCTCCCTCACTCAAAACAAATCAACTGCAAGTCATGTCATCATTTCCCTGATGCCATGGTCCTCTTCAAAAATGAAGGACAAACACACAAGACTAAGATAATCCACTCCTCAGCTCATATACCTCTCAGGGCTGATGGGTAAGTTGCTGACCCTGGGGTGTGTTCTTCCTATGAGAATGGGCAAATAAGAAGTACCATAGTACTTCTTATTTGAGGAGGTGTATGGTAAAAGTGAGGGAACACTGGAATCACTATCAGGATTGGTTGTTTTTTTCTGACAATTACTTTACTCACAATAACTAGTTCATTGACCTTTGGCAAGTTGCTTAACCTCTTTGAGTCTCAGTTATTTTGCTTGTGTCTTTCAGCTTTAAGACTGTGTATTCTATTTTTTTTTTAAGCCTGCAAATCCCTTTTACATAAATCCTCTCTATTCTCTCAATAATGTTGCCCCCAAATACCTTTTCAGTCTCTCACTCCACTCCACTCAACCACTTGCTACTCCCCAACACAAATTCTCCTTTTCCAGTAAGATTGTCATCTACATTGTTCCCTGTGCTCATTCTTACCTCTGTTTTATATGCCTGAAATGTCCCACATTCTCCTCTATTCTGAATTCTCAAAGGCTCAGATCAATCTCACCTCCTCTGTAGTGTTCACCATTAACCTTATCCAGAATTCAATTTGTACCAAGAGGAACCTCTTCTCTTTCTGACCATTCATAGGATATATTGTATATATCACAGGTCAGTACTTACATAAAACTTAGCACTTTTTAACATGCTGATTCATATTATTACCTCTTTTTTAGTGATTAAGTATTCCATGTGTATTATATATATATACATATATATATATACACACATATATATTATCTGCAGAAAGAAATTATAATCTCTTTGAGGACAGGAGTTATGTTACAGACTTTGAAAATTTTTTGGAATCATCTGTAATTATATCACCTTCATTTTTCAAATCTATCCCTTCCAACTTCCCTGCTCCATAAGCCATCTCTTGTAACATTTTTTTTAAATAGTAGAGGAAAAGCTAAACAATACATCAACTGTTTGCAAAGCTAAACAACACATTAACTGAGTCTGACATTATGCACAATGTGCCAGCCTATGTAATAGACCCCCATCAATACAAAGAAGGCAATGAGTTGAATATTGCTATCATTTCTGCAGGAACATTGGTCATTATAATGTGTGCTAGATATTTATTTAGGATCCTCTACGCCGACTAAGCCTGTTATAAACCTTTGATAAGTATGCTAATGAATTAAATAATTTCATTTGATCTCCATAACAACTCCCATACATATACAGAGTAAATATTATCCTTTTTACTTTATAAATGAGGAAATGAAGTTCTACTGGTATAAGTTAACTTGCCTAAGATTACATCCTGAGTAACAGACAGAATTGGAACTAGAATCATGGAATGAGAGATTATATTCTAATTATATTCTAAAGCTAATCTCATTTTAAAGATGAGGAATCTAAGACTAGCAGAAGAAAGTAGCTAGGGTCAAATAGCTAGTTAGTATGAGTCAACACTTCTTTCTTTCAATCCCTTACATCAGAGGTGTCAGATGTGTGACTGTGAGCTGCATTCAGGCTGCAGCAATTCCTAGGGCAGCCAGAACCAGATTAAACTATAAATGGGAAATATTTAATAAAATAAATAAAAATATGATAAAATATAGATAGTATCAATGTGGTTTTCTAAATCAACATATGGCTGATAGTGATCCTTATGTAAAGTTTAGTAACCCCCACTTATATTGGAGTTGGATACCACTACTTTATACCATAACACACTGCCTAAAAAACATTTCATAACACAGTCCTAGGCTTTTCTGGCAGCCTGGTCAAGAAGATGCCTTAGGTCTCTGGTATGTCCCATACATTCCTCTTCTCCCTTGCTGGTCATCTCTTCACAATGCTACCTATACTCTGGCCATCAACATTACGCCTTACAGCTGAAATCTTGGAAACAGTCCCAGATTCCCTAGATCAGATAGATGAGCTTTGGCCTCACTTGCCACTTGCCATGTCCCCATGTGGATACCCTCCCTTTTTAACTCTTTCTTAATGTGCTGCCTTATCCCATTAGAATGTAGGCACCTTGAGGGCAAGGGCTGTCTTGGCTTGCATTTGTAGTATCAGTGCTTAGTATCTAGCATAGAGTAAGCATTTAATAAATATTCTCCATCCACATGTCTTTCTATCTCATCTTCCTCACCACATCTTGGTTGATATTTACAGGTATTGTAGATTCTGAAATATTTATTTAACCCTAAGGGGGTATTGCCCAGTTGCCTGACCCTTTCTTTTATCAAGGAGGAACCATCCACAAACAGTGCTTACCCAATGTCAAGGGGGTATGAAGTGCCAAGCTTTCTTTGGTTATTAGGACATTTGTGATTCTACTCCCTATCTCTAGTTACAGGATGTTAAGGAGTATATTTTTAATCCAGAAGTGTTGTCCATGTGGATTTATTTAGCCAAATAATCTTTGATCACCTCCAGGGAAACTGGTTCTCCTTCCCTGACCTGCTGCATTTCAGTAGACTACAGTCACAATGAGAATAACACAGTGAATGGGAGTGACCATTTCAGTGGGATCTAACTCTACATAGTTGTAACTCAAACCCATACAAATAAAAGGAATAAAACCAAATATACAAGGGCTTAGTGCCATTTTAAGCTATTAAAGTTTAATGCAATTTTTTGATTCATTCATTCCCACTGGGAGCTACAAGCCTCCCCCATCTGTTTTATTTTTTCATTCACTGCCTTTTGAAGAGGTAAAGTACATTAGTTGGGGAACTTGGGACCCTCTCTTCTCTACCCTTAGACTCCACTAAGCTGGTCTCTGTCTCTTCCTCAAAGACAGTAACTGAATCCTGGCCCTGATTTCACCTCCATTGGATCTTTTCTGCCAGCTGGCCCACTAGGGTCTTCAGCCTTTCCTGTGTCACTGCTGGTCTTATGAATCTTCTCTTGCCTTTGGCACAGAGCCCAGCTATTACAATATTACCACTAGAATGTGGTTGCAGGGATGATAGCAGACTATCTTTGTCCTAATGGCTATTTTTGATCTTTTTTCTTTGCCTGTGCTTACCCTAAATTTCCTGTACTGGCTTTGCATCATTTCTGCCCC